>NC_068308.1:360463-660463 GCF_025860055.1 Xyrauchen texanus | reverse complement strand
ACCAAACCACTCACCGATGCTGTAATCGAAAGCTCATCCGCATCGCGAGCCGCAATATATAAGACGATACATACGACATGCCAGCAGTCCTATCGCAGAACTCGCTGGGGCAAACGAGTATGCTGGGGAACGGGAGGTCCGTGGGGGGTTTCCCGGTGGAGCGGCTCCCATTGAAATCTCCAAATCGTTCCCAGTGCTAATCGTTGTGGCCTCGAACCCATAAGTAGAATGACTGCGCCCTGGGGAAAGCCGCGACCACAACGTTGCCATAATCATGTTCTCGCAGTGAGAACATGACCCGTCCATGAATGCTGTCCCCGTGAAAGACATCTTTAAAAAGACGCTCTCTGTGAGTGCCACTCTTTTAGAAGGGAAATATACTCTTTTAGAGGATGGATATACTCTTAAGCTGCCGAAGCACCCAGGGGCGTTCTTTGCACTCAATCGGTGCGAGAGGGGGAAAAGCCGCTGTAATGTCCTGTAAATCCAACAGCTTCACTGGACTCAGAGATTAATGGATCGGCAGAGTATTCAGCTCAGTGAATACAACCGCTCGGCTCTGAAGAAGAAGTCTGAATGAGTGGTTGCATTCCAGCTCCTTATATACCCGTATGCCCAGGGGAGTGGCATGCAAATTCCACTCGTCAATTTTCATTGGCCTTTTCTAAAAGATCAGATATGTCTGGGGCTCTGAATAGCGACCCCTAGTGTCACAATATCGAAACAACAATTTTGCATAATTAAAAGCAACTAACCCTATACCTATAGTAAGTGCATGTTGTAAATGAGTAATAATCATAAATTACTTCTGTAATTACACTGTAACAAGGACACTGTAAAATAAAGTATAGCCCAGTTGATTATCATTTAAGTATAATTTTAATTACAGATCTGCTTTTCAGTCAAAACCCAACAGCATCAAATCTGTATTAATGCATCATATCTAACAATTCATTGAAGAAACAACTGAGAAATTAATTTATAATGTACAAATCATGTTTGTCTTGTATCTGGATTCGTCATGCATGCATATATAGTAATTATACATTGTTGTTAAAAAGGTCTTAATTCACAGAATGCTTCATCCACACAGGGGTATTAGACAAAGAAATGTGTGATGCAGCAGTTTCCTTCAGGATCAAAGCACATGTTTCATTTTTACAGGCAACATGAAGAGGTGTAGTTCCAAACATACGCTGTGATAAACCCTTTGGCCTTTAGTTTCATTAAAAAAATTTCAGAACTAAATGAAATTGTTATAACTGGTTACAGAAAATATATTTTTCAACAATTGATAATCACTTTTTCTGTTACGTCCTTCTAGAAATTTAGCAAATTTTTGGTTTTCATTCCTTGAACCTTTTTTAGTCGCTGACATCTACGCACACAGATATGATACACCAACACATTCATGATACAACTACAATACAGGACGAGAGAAGGAACAGAGATGAGGAGCAGAAGGTCAGTTAGATCCAGCAGTGAGCAGCCACATGCGGATGGAGGAAAATAAGCCATGTCTACACACACACACACACACACACGATCATATACATCCCTCAGCATTCACATGCTAAAAGCTGCTTTCAATTAGTAAGACATATAGCATGTGGAGAGTAGTGAGAGAAAAATATAGCAGCAGAAAACTGAAATCCATGAAGAATAGAGACATGCACTGTTTCTGATTCTAAAAGAACAGAAAACCTTCAAGTCTAAAGCTTTTCAAACATCCCTTTCTCATCAATTCTTTCCAGCCGAAAGAAAATCCTCCTGTATGGAAACATGACTTACTGCTGTGTTCAAGTCATGTCAGTGCGATTGTATTATGAGATGTGCACACATGAACAAACAATCATAATTGAACAGTGGAAAATCTGGATTGTGCCCTAAATGTAATGCCATTTTAATTAAAGAATTATGGCATTGATTATAAAGGTACATTTAGTAAATGTTTTTTTTAAAAAGGCAGATGTCTTGGACTTATACTGCAAGATGCAGAAAGTACCACAATCATGTCAGATAATAGAGGTTATCTGCCTGATCTGACATGTTTGCCAAATTACATTATGTGGTTCATGACTCATATCACTGCAGTTCTGAGGTGAAATGTATGAGTTATTTGTTATCCCAAACAGATTATAATTGTTTTTTTTACGGTTAATGCTATATTAAGTTTTAAATCAACAAAACCAACCTCCCTACCCTAAACCTTAAACCGAAATCTAACCAATAGTGTCAGAAAAAGCAAATGTGAGATGAAAAACAAAACCACATCTTTTTATGGCGGTTCTATGCACTTTGGGTTCGTGTTTGGACTCGTGTGCTCTTCATGACTCGTACCCGCTCCTTTACATCACAAATGCAACGCTCTATCAGTCGAGCTACCGCACAATTTGATCACACTCGACCAAGATTGTAAATGTAGTTGATTACGTTACTGTAACAGTGTTCAAATGGGAAAGGAGGAGGTGGGAACCGGCTGAACAGTCAATGTAATATTTGAATAAGAACTTAAACAAAAGACACAAAAACATAAACGCACACATGGCAGCTGCATGTGGCTCTCTCTCTCTCGAACTGCCGCATTCCACTGCGCATATCCCTCTCCTCGGCTGATAAGACCGATTGGAGGCCGGGCGAGCGTAGTTATGTCCCGGACCCGCCCTCCTCGTCACAGTTAATTAAACGTTAAAATCAGTCATGTGCTATAGTAAAAGTGTTTAGATGTTATAAGATAACATTGTGTGAGAAACGGGGTGAAAATGTTTATGAACTGCTGATTTACTGGTTGACATAATATTTACAGTGAGCCACGTAGAAATTATTTTGTAAAAATGTATGTATAGTAATGTTTTATGAGACCAGGTGGACGTTCTAGAGCTAAAGTGAAGTAGTGTTCAGCTGGTCATGTGATCTAAACATGAGGCTACCCAGCACCATAAATAAAAGCTTTTATTAGAATACTAATACTGGATTTTCAACACATGATTTTATTCATATTAAATGTAAATATTTATTTATGTATATGTGTATATGAATTACTGAGTTTAAGTTGTAATTGTGAATGTTGATGGTACAATTTAGTTTGTAAACATTTCGAGAACTTTTGATGAAAAAACGATTTTGAAATTGCTATAAAAAACCTACTCTATAAGATGGTTTATGAGGACGCTGAACTCACTCCCATCAGACTTTGTGGCAGCACAAGAATGATAAAAAGCATATATAAAGCATGAATGACATACATAATACACATAATTTACTCTTAATTTTGTTGCCCTAACAAGACCGAAAGAAATGAGAAACTGCCCAAATGTGTCAATTGTTTATTATTTTGTATTTCTTTGCTTTAGCCATCCAGTGCTCTGCTCGTTGATGTGAGCATCTCTCATCCGCTCTCACAAAGTGATAATAACATTCTCACACACACAAACACTCAGTTGCTTAAAAACATATTAATGGCTAAAGTCTGATAACACTGTATTCAACACAAACTGGGCTACAATAATATGTGAGCAACATGTGTGTACATGTTTGTATTTTTGTGAAAACGTTTATGCATGGTTTTTGAAAAAACTAAATTTGTAAGTCATTGAAATAAGGCCATACAACACATACTACAAAATTTGCTACAAAATGATGTGAAAACTATCCTGATCACTCATTCATACAAAACAATATAGTAATTGAACTTTTGTAAGACACTTTTAGTGTTAGAAAGGTCATATGCGAGGAGGAGTGAATGATCATGAATATTGATTGTAATTCACACCCGAGGAGACAAAAGACCCCTCCCCTGAGCCTATCAATGAGGAATGTGACAGAAAGAGAATGAATGTGAGGAGACCTAATTATCAAAATCAAGTTTTAAGTTAAAAGAAATAATCTGACTATACATTTCCTTTACATCAAGACTTAAATTAATTTTAGACCTACACTACCATTTAAAAGAAGTCTCTTCTGCTCACCAAGAATGCATTTATTTGACCCAAAATACAGAAAAAACAGTGATATTCTAAACTCTTTTTAATATTTAAAATAACAGTTTTCTATTTGAATATATTGTAATGTGTAATTTGTGATCAAAGCTGAATTTTCAGCATCATTACTGCAGTCTTCAGTGTCACATGATCCTTCAGAAATCATTATAATATGCTGATTTTCTAATATGGGCATATTTAAAAGTGCATTTTACTCATTTAACCTGAACACATATTTGCAAGCACAAGCTTTGTTGATGATAATGAGGCAGCATAAACACTAGTTAAAATATAATCTAAACATATTATTTTTATATCATATTACATATCAAATTTATATCATACAGCGTACAATTTAAATACCTGCTTTAGCCAAAAGAACATTTAAAATGTAACTAAAACTTGCTTATTAGAGTCAAATTTCAAATGTCAATACTCTGAATCATGTCTGCCAAGTCTGGAAACAGTCCCACTAGTAAAATATGTACATGTTTATATAAAATAGTATGTCAACTAATGAAAATTAAATGACTTACTCGTCTGAAATTGTATCCTCGGCTGGATCAAGTCTCTCTTCAAAATACAAATGTTCATCGGAGTCCCGCTCGTCTTCTGAGGAAAATGTTAACTCTTCGTCACTATACAGGAGTTTTCTCACTTGTGTATCGTGCTGTCCTTCAAACGCGCAGAAAAGTGAATGGACTTGTTGTTTTTAAGGCACAGTCGGGGGCGTGTACATTTGTATTGATCGTCTCAGCACATTAGCGTATGAATGGCGCACTCTGCTGGTGGATTTGATCACATTAGCTATAATTAGCTGAGCCAGGAGAAATTGTACGTCGCTTTGTTTCATACAGATTACATTGCAGGAGAATATTTGTTTTAAATTTGAATAGTTTTATTTAAAAGTAGACATTTTAAGCTTTCTTTAGACATATGTGTCATGTTTGTGTGATAAGTATTCGCGGAGTTTCAGTTCATTTTTGTGACGTGTTTCTGAAATATGCTCGAGAACACAGAGACTGCTGAAAGCTCACCCTTTTTATTTTCTTTATTTTACAAAAGCACAATATTTTGTAGTTATTGTGAGTGTACACAAATAAAAGTAGACCCTTTATAGTCTCTAATGATGTCTTACACTTATCTGTATGCCCCAAAAATGACGGAGTATTTTAAATTGTTTCCGCTGTAATGACGAAAAAATCCAGCAGGACGCCAGAGGGATAAACTCCAATTGTGAAAAGAAATCACTAACCAAAACCACATGATCATTTTGGCATGTACTATCAAACTCTCCTTTAGTTGTGAATAAACAGTACTAATTTTGTTATTAGCAATATCTGAAACTGTATTATGATATAACCACTTTGCTATCTCATCATATAATAAGCAGTGACACAATAGAGTTTTTGTTGTTTCTTTAAGGGGTTAAAGTAAAAAGATTGTTATTTGCAGAAACACAACTTTCCAGTGTATTCTGGACACAGACTGGCACAAACCAAGAGGACAGTCAGTGTTAGGTATCTATTCAATGAAAAGGAACACCTGGAGAGATCTCTGTTAACATTCACATCTCAATGGCAGTTGCTCAGCTGGCACATGACCCTTCAGAAGTACACGACCTGCATGCTGCCATCTTTGCTCATGTACACTCTGTTCTAAGCACAGTTTTTGAGGCTAAATGTCATGTGACTAATTACTCTGGAGCCACTGGAAAATGATGTCATAACAACACCAATTGGCTGATGAAGCCAAAAGTATACTGTGACAGGGCGGGGGCGGGGCCAGGTCATGATTCTACACAACCGGTCCCTTATCAGGCTAATCGAGCCTCCGAGAGGGATGAAGGCTGACTGCGGACGGTGGTGCGAGAGAGAGAGATCGTTTACGGACATGTCCGTCATGTGTGTGTGTTTTGTTTATCATTAAAATATTTTTTATATTGCCAAGCCGGTTCTCAACTCAAATCAATCCACCGGTAGACATTTTCGAAATTCGTCTCTATCACGGTTATGCAAAATGCTGCAAGATAGGAAATGTGTGTTCCAAACAGAGGTTGCAAAATAAATAATCATTTTTCACAGTCTAAATCTAAATCAAAATAGCCTATGTGATGGAGGGGATTGCTGCTGCATTTTTAACCAAAAAGAGAGAAGCCACATATTTGTTTGGATTGAAAAATACATAAAATGTTATTTTTAATAATTAGCCATCTATTTATTGAGACAGCAGTTTCATTGCAATGGACATGACAGGTCTACCATTGCTTTGGACATTGTTTTAAATCAAATGGTACTTTCATCATATTTTTGTTAATTAAATTTAAATACATTTTAGGTTTTCAAATGTATATACAATATATACTAATATATATATATATATATATATATATATATATATATATATATATATATATATAAATAAATAAATAAATAAATAAATGTATATACTGTATATCATTATCAACCAAAAATTGAAAGAATATTGTGATATATATCGAACATCCCTACCCAAACCCTTCCAGAATGGGAAAATATTATAAAAATGTATATTTACATTTTTAATGCTACATCCACACTAATACATTTTAGTTTGAAAATGTATCTTTTTCTCTAAGTTTCGGCCTTCTGTCCACACTGAGACAGCATTTTTGTAAGTGAGAATTGAGCTTTTAGAAAATGCTTGCCCAAGTGGATACATTTGAAAACGGTGTCTTCATGTTGTACTGTGGACAGGAAAGACGGACATATCCAAAAAAATTACGTATTTGTCAGTCATGTCATGTGATCCATTCAACCCAAAACAATCAAGATGGCGGCCAACATTGTAGTGGCATTATTGTGCCCGTTATTCACTTTGATAGCGTTGATAGAGATACATGTTCACATTGCATTCCTTTAAAGGCGACGGGAAGTTTACTCAGAATTGGTGTCTGGCATCAGAACACGTGGCCAATTCCCAATGCGCTCCAAGTCCTCGTGGTGGTGTGGTTACTCACCTCAATCTGGGTGGCAGATAACTAATCAATCCTAACAAGTGACCATAGTATTAAGCGGCATAATCCACAACTAGATGTGCATTAAAATTGTTTAACACACCAAGTCGTGGATTATACCTTGCATCTTCAAAAAAAATTTAAATGTCAGAATACACAGCTACTTCTGAATGGGTGTCAATGGAGAAATGTGTATTTGGTGTATGTACCATGAGGTTAGTGTTATGATGTCTTACACTTACCATTAACTACCCCTGACATCAGAGTGAAATGATTGAAATTAAAATGAAATGAAAAAATGATGAGAATGTTGTTTAAGCCCTAAACTCAGCCTGATGCCTCACCCTAAAATCTAATTGGCTGATTGAAACGTTGATCCAGGAACACATTCATCGTAGATTTACATCATCGAACCAACCAGACAAACTTATTGTTAAAATAAATATAAAATGTTTTGTAATTCAGACTAGCGTGTTTGAGTCACATCAGTCCAAACACTGAAAGAGTACCCACAATTCTACACTCAGAAACAACTGCTCTTTGGAAAGTCTCTCGGTCTCATCTCTTCACCCGTGAGGCAGGTGTGGAGGTGACAGGAAGTGCAGACAGACAGAGAGTTTCCTCTACTGGCTGATGTGGATTTACAGTGGCTCTGAGAGCTTGTCTCTTCTCCTGTCTTGTCGCCTGACACTGAAGGGAAGGAACGAGTGATTGATGAGAAGAGTGTGTGTGTTTGCTTGTAGGTCTAGAGTGATTTTCAGCTTCTGTTAAGATAAGTTCACCTGAGTGAGGATTTCAGGGAAGAAAGTCAAACCCAGAACAGATGAACTACACAAGTGAAAGTCTGATGGCCAAGACACAGTTTAAAACATTTCTGAGCAGTCCAACTTTAACTTTATTCAAAGATTCAATTCTTCAAAGAGTTCATGCCAGTGGGGTAAAGCCAAGTGTACACTCACTGTGTGATATTTGTCTTCTTCTGTCTCTCCCCAGCGAGATCTTGTGTTAACATTAAGACAGATTGTACGATCAGACGTCTTTTGTCAGACTGTACGATTCCGCACACGACTGACAGAGTGGACTGGATGTTTTACGTGTTTGATCAGTGTCAGGTTCTGACATGCACTCGTGCTGGCGATGTATTCACTGGAAAAGAAAAAGCGCTCCACAATTGAAAATAAATCTTTTACAATCACAAAAGTTTCTCACACAGCTAAATCATTGCAAAAATGTTATGTTCAATGTGTGTATCATAATCAGATCAATGTTTGGAAATAGAGAGTAAAGAAATAACACCATATTACCAGAGCAAAGTTATTTTTTGTAATTTAGGGCAAACATGCAGTTGTAGCAATGAATAGGATATAGTTTGTTAATTTTAAGAGGAATCTGGGCTTTTCAGAGATGCCAAATGTTTCAGAGTTTGGCTATGACAACTTCCCCTTCTTGCTCTACAGAAATGTATGACATTACAAATCAGCACCTCAAATGTATAACTAATACAACTTTTGATTTTACAAATAAACATTAACTAAGATTAATAAATGCTTAATAAGTATTGTTTATTGTTAGTTCATGTTCACAAGTGTTACAATAAAACGATTGATTTCTACAACAATAGAAGCTTCAAACGATTGTTGTACATCACACAGTCTTATGAAATCTGGAATAAACTTTCTTTTCCTGGACTCTTTGAAAGTAACTATTCATTATGTATCGCCAGAGAAATGATTCTTGAGGGAAAGTATGGGAACTGTGACCTAAATATGCTTCCAAGCAACAAACTAATCATAATTGAATCACTTGATCCGAATTTCAGAAGCTTCACATTTGAAAAAGTTGTTAGCTACATGACAAAATGACTTTTCAATTGACCCTTCGCTAAGCTCCGCACCTCTTGGTACGACAGTTCTGCAGAACTTTCAATATCATTTCAACTGCTAGTATGAAGAGTGACATTGTAAAGCACATTTATATGATGTTTTTTGTAAAATAAATGGTTAAATTACAGTAGTTTGATAGAAATCTGTGGAGACTATGAATCAGGATGAAAAAACCGACTATCACAGTTTTTACACAGAAAATCTGTGCAAAAACACTGATGTTCAGGGTTCAAAGCAACAAAGATACACTAGAGCGGTCTATATGTGGAAGATCAGATATAACAGCAGCACTTACAGTAAGTCGCACTAGCACACACATCATTTTAAGCAGAGCTCTTCAGAACAGAGATATAGTGACTTATTGCATCGTAAAGCTGTTGTGTAACACAGTTAATGACCTGAATTATGTTCACACTTAACCGATTGAGACACAAACACTAATTAAGCAGGTTTTGTCAGTGCGGTAACCGGTTGGACAGCATGTTGTCTTTTTCCATTGTAAAGTGCACAAATCATAAAAGCACACTATGACATTTGTGTGAAATATACATGCAGACACAAATTACCAGAAGACCTTCAACACACACCTGCACACATCCTCTTCTCTGTTGCCACTTCCAGTAAGACAAGGATATGACGGTAATTTGTTCAAATTCAATATATATTACTGTAATGCAAAAAACAAAATGACATAATATCATTTCAAATGTAAAGTATTTGATAAGATTGTAAAGTCAGGGTAGTATTTGACGTACTAATGATTTAAATAAAAAATCATTTTTTAATTATTACAACAACAAAAAACCAGAGAGACTGAAATTAACAAGTACATTTAAATTTTTTGGGGAAAAACAGAGTAAGGTCATAACGCATTTGTGAATGGAACTACATTACGCTACAGATAAGAATCTGCCATTCCTGGTTCAAAACAAATTGTGTCCAAGCCTTCATTAGTCATTCAAAAAGTTCACTTCAGAAATAGTATCATGGCTTGTGCGGTTTCTAACAAGTTATTGGATAAACAAGGATGGATTGATGGGTGTGTGCGTGTTAGAGAAAGACTTTGACTTTTAAGCTCCTTTTATTTACAGACACTTATAAAAAAGACAATAAATATTACACTACACAAGAAAGCATTTTTACTCACATTAAAATTAATTATAATTCATAACATTATATCATAACCTCTCTCTTCACTTGGTTGACATAAAATACCTTTAGTACCCCACAAAGAAAAAAAAGTCAGTATCATTTACGAGTTCATAAAACTTGTACTCCAAAATTAACCAACTTTTTACCAAAGCCTTAAACATATGTAAAGGATCAACTCCTCCATTAAGAAGTGTTTTATTCTTCCTTGTCAGCCAAATTGCCATTTTAGCCTTACCAAACAAGAAATTAATCAAAACTGTTTTTGTCCTGTTTGAGGCACTATATTTTGGTCCAAAAACAAAAAGACCATTTGTAAAGTGAAAACCAAAACTATGACTCAATTCTCCTAATACACCAAACATGTCTTTTAGCCTTGAACAACCAATAAAAATATGAAAAACAGTTTCTGAAATTCCACAAAAGAACACTCTTCCTCTTGCAACGGATTCAAATGTGCCTTATATCGATTTGTTGCTATTATCCAATGTGAAATTCGCCATTGGAAATCTCCATTCCGTTTTTCAATTGGTTTCTTATATAAGGACCTCCAACTTCCTTTTGGGGAAATACCAGACTCAACAAAATCAGTCCACTTAGTTTCTGGAAGTTCTTTTAACGCTCTTAAATTGAGATATTTTACACAAACACAATAAAGAGCTTTCTTAGAAGTAATATTAAAAAGACCAAGTTCAGGCGTCCTGAAAGAGAGCAGACTTCCTTCAAACTCCTGCCACTCTCCTACATCCACAGCCACACTGATCTTGGGAAATACATTCTCCGATTTTTCAACTTCTAGTGGCAGAACAGGAAAAGAGACTTGAATTTCAGCTAAGAGTTTTTGCACAGTTCGAACAGAACGAATACCAGTCTCTAAGGCCAGTTTTTCTGCAGTAATCCACTGGTCATTTGACCTAAGATGGCAGATCTTATAGATTCCTGCTCTTACCAAGCTTGTGTGGACAGTCTGTGATTCCAATATTGCACTGGGTATGTGAGAATTAAAGATTAAGTGTTCTTCAAGATCCCAAAGACTCGGTGTTTCAAAAATTTCCCTTTTAACAATAAAAATCTGCCATGCATTTAATACGGAGGCATAAAAAGATGGGAGCCCACTAAGATCCATCTCCTTTAAATTCATTAAAAAGAGATGTCTGTCCAACTTCAGCAGTCCCACTCGATTCAATAAGGCACAAGCCACTCTTATCCAGTTCTGAGACTGATGATAAAGTAGTCTCTGAGCCGTTTGCAGTCTAAAAGCAGCCACTTTAGACTTAATGTCCATAAGACCTTGACCTCCTTCATGTACCTGCAGATACAAAATTGACTCTTGTAGCCAATGTTGTCCAGACCAGAAAAAATGTACAAACAATTTTTGGACTCCTCCAATAAAATCTTCTGGTGGATTCAATACAATGAATCTATGCCATAGGATAGAGGCGGCAAGATTATTTATCACCAGCACTCTTCCCCTATAGGACAGTTGAGGCAAAATCCAGTTCCATTTTGACAATCTGGCACATATTTTGTCCTTCACACCCTCCCAATTTTTTCTTTGGTAGTTATCAGAACCCATAAAAATTCCTAAAAACTTGAAACCAACTTTTTCCCACTTAACATTTTCAGGGATAGCTGGTAAAGGCACTGCTGTTTTCTCATTACACCAAAACGCTTCTGTTTTAACCCAGTTAAGTTTTGCAGATGATGCTCTCTCATACAATCCAATACTGTAATTAATAATATCACTATCTTTTTGTTCTTTCACAATTAAATCCAATACTGTAATTAATAATATCACTATCTTTTTGTTCTTTCACAATTACAGTAACGTCATCCGCATACGCAGTCAGTTTAACAGAATGAAGATCATCACCAATACTTAAACCAGACAGTTTTTTTCTTGGTAGACATAAAAGTGGTTCCACTGCTAAAGCATATAGCTGACCTGAAAGTGGACACCCTTGCCTGATACCCTTATGTATTCTTATTGGTTGACTTAATCCACCACCAATCTCTCAAATAGAGAAAACATTCATATACAAGAGTTTGATCCAAGAAATAAAAACATTTCCAAACCCAAACGCATGCATTGTCTCAAACAGAAAACCATGGTCAACTCTATCAAAGGCTTTTTCCTGATCCAGGAACAAAAAACCTATATCTACTTCATAAAGTTTAGAGTAGTCCAAAATATCTCTGGTCAGAAAAATATTGTCATGTATTGTTCTTCCTGGAATACAATAAGACTGGTCTTGATGTATTATATCACCCAAAACAGATTTCATTCTATTGGCCAATAACTTAGCTATTAGCTTATAGTCAGAAGTCAGAATTGATACAGGCCTCCAATTTTTTTTAGGAAACTCAAGTCTCCTTTCTTGGGTATCAGTGCCAACACTGCCCTTTGACAACTTTTGGGAAGTAGTTTATCTTTAAAACATTCTTGAACCACCTCATAGAAGTCTCTTCCGATGATCTTCCAAAATGCTTTATAAAAGTCCACTGGCAGTCCATCAATTCCAGGTGCACGGCCAGCATTCATCTGTATTACTGCATCAGTTAACTCCTTAAAAGAAACAGCACTGTCCAGATTCCGACTCTGCTCTTTAGTGATGGTAGGAAGCTTTTGTAATAATTGTGAAATGCATCCAGTATCAGTGTCCTCCTTTTTATATAGTTCTGAATAGAAATCCACTGCAATCTTTCACATTTTTCTTGAATCAAAAGTCTTTAGTCCATCTGGTGTTGTTAAACAGTGCATTTCATTTTGTTTCTTTAAGACCTTTTCCAAATTAAAAAAATATGCAGTGGGAGAATCCATGTCATGTATAGACATAAACCGCGACCTTATTAGGGCACCTTTAGCCCGCACTTGCAATAAAGTTTCAAGATCTTGTTTCTTTTCAGATAACTTTCCATTTAATGATGAATCTGAATGTTGAATCATTCCAGATGTTATCTGAAAAATCTCTTTCTCTATTTCAGCTATTTGTTGTTTAATTTTTCTAGTTAACAAAAAAGTAAATTGCTGACAAAAAACTTTTATTTGGGTCTTTCCTATTTCCCACCACTGTTTCAAACTTTCAAAATCATCCTTTTGGGAAACCCACTCACTCCAAAACAATTAAAATTTTCCTAAAAAGTATTTTTCTTTTAACAACGCTACATTAAACTTCCAATAAGGACTTTTACATTTTTGATTTGTCAAGGCAATATTCGCTGTAATAAAATGATGGTCTGATACACAACATGGGAAAATGTTACACTCCATTAATCTATTATTTTCTGCACGCTTGATATAGAGCCGGTCAAGCCTAGCTGCACTAATCCTCCCTTGTGAAACTCTTGTCCATGTATATTGTTTTACAGCATTATTCTTTTCTCTCCACACGTCTATAAAATCATGTTGAACAATAATACTTTTTAAGAAAGAAGCTGATACAGAATCTGGTTCCTCGTTATTTCTGTCTAAAAGAAAATTAAGAGTACAGTTCCAGTCACCACCGACAACTATAAATTCATCCAGGGTAAAACTTTTTAAAATATCTCCCAACTTTCTAAATAACAACGTTCTATCTGTGCCTCTATTTGGAGCATAAATATTTATAAAAACAAATACTTAGTTATGAATTTCAGCTTTCACAATCAAAAGACGTCCTTTCTCCAAGTCTATTTTTGATAAAATATTAACATCATGATTAGCTGAAAATAGGATAGCTACTCCAGCACTGATATTTGTGCCATGGCTTAAACAACTTTTCCCTTCCCACCACAACTTCAACTCAGATTCATTATTGGAGTCACTATGCGTTTCTTGTAAAAATATTACATTATTGTCTTTAAGCCTAAGAAATTCAGACAGTAAAGCTCTCTTTCCCCCATCCCTCAGTCCATTAACATTTAAAGATCCCACTCTTAGTATCTGCATTATAGGGGAGAGAAAAGGGAAACAGAAAAGAAGTAGCAGAGAAACAAAAAAAAAATAAATAAAAAAAAAAGAGATCCCACACCCATGTGCTTTTATTTTTTTCATTTTGACATTTTTGCCTGATCATTTTGAGCTTTACGTGCAGCCGTCATAAATTTTTTCAGCCTAAATCTTTTTTGTTTCGAAATTACATCGTAACCAACAGTCTTCTGAGCAATCATTACCGATCTAATAAATGTATCACAATCAGCGAAGTATTTAGCAACATCAACTTTTTTCCCTTTAGTCTGATCCAGAAATTAATTTAATTCTTCCACAGAATAAACGTCATTCGTCGACTGACTGTAATCAAATTCAGACACCTCCGAGCCGCTCTCACATTCCTCCATCTGAGCCTCATCGCTATCTTCATCTCCTCTCAAAGCAGACTGCAAACCACTACCACTTTCATCCTCAACACCAGTACAAAGTTCACTGTCCTTTACAGAATCAACTACATCTTTCGGAACATTTAGGCCTCCTTTGTTTTCACCATCTTGTGTTTAAATTAAAATCACTCACCTCAGATTTTGAACTCCGTTCTGAAGCGTTTTGCTCAGTTGAGGACTTAACCTGGGTTGTTTCGCTGGGTCGAGGAATTCCACAGGTAGAAACAGGTGCTTCTATATCCTCACCTTGAGTATCCTGCCTCTTTTGTTTTTTTGCTGGAATCATTGTTTCTTTTACAATTTTAAGTCTTTTTTTCCTTATCACGATTTTCAGTGTTCTCAGTTCGATCTACGTGTTCTCCAATATTTCCGTCCTTCACTTCATTCTCCGTCTGTTTTTTATGCGGGCAAGTAAACCTCTTATGCCCCAAATCTCCGCAATCAAAACACCACATACTTTCTGTTGTTGCGAATATCATGTACGAGCTATCTCCATGTTGTATGCGAAAAGAGATTTCCAAAGTCTTAGAGGGTGCATTTAAAAACATGTCTTCAAAAAGACAACACATGTTTCAAAGCAGCATTTTTGCATCCAAGTGGAACTACTTTGATGGAACTAGCAAACTTACCAAATTGACTAAGTTCTTTGATAATTCCTTCATCAGAAATGAAAGGAGGCACGTTTGAAATCGTCACTTTAGCAGCATGTGCGCGCAACGGCGTTACCTGCACCAAAGTGTCAGACACGACAATTCCGTTTTCAACAAGCCTGTTCACTAGATTTTCCTATTTCAAGAAAAACCACGACGGCCTTGTTCATTCTAGAGGCCAAGACTATTTTTCCATGTCCTACAATTTCTCCCATTGCTAGTAGAACATCTTCTACCGTAAACACTTGATCAGAATCAACTTTACATCCATTTTTGATTGAGAAACCAGGCGTTCCCTCACCCGAGGGAGACGCCATAGTTTTCTAAATCAGCAAACAGATTTTTTTTTTTTATGGTGGGTGTATTTCTTTTCTTCTTTTATTATCACTTTCTATACCTTTTTGAAAAAAAAAGGTATAGAAAGTGATAATAAGAGAAGAAAAGAAATACACCCACCATAAAAAAAAGAAAAAAAAAAAAATTCAAACGAATTCAAGCGCCACACTCTCGCTTCCCAGCATGCAACACACACACGAGAGAGAGAGAGAGAGAGAGAGAGAGAGAGAGGCTTAACAATATCTTTATTAGACTATTTGTCCTTTTACCTCAATACAATAATCTTACAAAAATTTAATTTCATAAATTATATTCCTATTTCTACACATTTAAAAACAACATTTCATTTTCTCCAATTTGACAAAAATCTCCTCCCACTGACCAAATTTCAGAAAACATTACAATGTCACTGACCAATTTATAATATGTATACTCCATCTTGATTCTAGCCGTTATCATCCCTTTTAGTACCATTTCAGCATTGATTGAAACTACACCTAACATTTTATTTTTTTTAGTTTTCCATATGGACAACTTGGCTGAACCCAACAAAAAATTCAGTAAACATTTTTTCCTCCTTTCTTGAAAATTATAAATTGGACCACTTATAAAATTGCTAAGAAAAATTCTCTCTAAACTTTATAAACATTTGTGTTAAAAAATTAAACAATCCCTCCAACCTAAAACAATCAATAAATAAGTGATTAACCATTTCTTCTAAGCCACAAAATAAACACTCTGTCCCCACTGCTGGATTTAGGTGTGCCACGTGTCTGTTTGTAGCTATAGCCCCGAACATTAATCTTCACTGCAAGTCTGCGGTACGCTTTTCAACAGGCGACTTGTATAGAGGCCTCCAACATGCCTTAAAATTTGTCCCAAACACTTCTGACCACCTCCAAGCCTTGGGGTACTCAAATGTTAAAATCGAATGTCCAGTTTCCTCCATCTCTTCTTGCACAGCAGCAGAAACTGTGATGGGTGGAAATGTATAGTGCCCATTCCAGTCGTGTGGCAGTGCCTCTCTGCAGGCTCCAGGTAGAGCTGCCCACACCTCCTCCATTACTCGTCTCAGGAGTCGAAGAGATCAACCCCGTAACACTCTGCAAAGACTCAGCTGTTTTCCAGTCATCACCACTTCTCAGATCCCCCAACTTCACATACCCAGCCTTCACAAATCAGCTCTCCACAGACTTAGGAGGACAAAATCCTTGTTCTTTTAATGGATTATGGAACAGTGGTTCTCCCATTATCCAGTCCTCAGGTTGTAAAATATCTCTGTGTATAATAAATGTCTTTTTCCAAGCTGTTATCATTGACTTATAAAAAGGTGTCAAGTCTTTCAAATCCACTTCATGACTTTGCAGTAAAAAAAGCTGCTTATCATACAATAATCCAGATGTTTTCCGCAGAAGAGCACAAGCAACATTAATCCACCCAACATTCTCCTTGTACAACAGTCTCTGGGCTGCTTGCAATCAAAAAGCATTTATGCAGCTTCGTACATCTATTAAGCTTTGCCCTCCTTCAATCACTGGTGATAAAGTGCAGGCCGAGGAATCCATTTTTGACCAGACCAGAAAAAATCCACCAACTTCCTCTGAATCTCCTTAATGCGGTCATCTGGTGGCTCCAGCACATTCAGTTTGTGCCATAACATAGAGGCAGTCAGGTTGTTCGTAATTAGGACTCTACCTCTATATGATAGTTCGGGTAATAGCCAGTTCCACTTAGACAACTTAGCAACAATCTTTCCAAGCAGTCCCTCCCAGTTCTTTTCTTTATACTTATCGGTGCCCAGATACACCCTCAAGACTTTAAAACCTTCCTTTCCCCATTTCAGTCCTTCAGGAAGCTTAGGTGGCCCCGTATCAACCCAAGACCCCACAGCAAACCCTTCACACTTTGCCCAGTTTACCTTGGCTGAAGAAGACTTTTCATAAAGGTTTAAATTTTTACAAAGTATCCGAATATCATTTTGACCAGAAATAAAAATATTTACATCATCTGCATAAGCAGACACAGAATACCTTAGCCCTGAATTATCTCCTGGTATCATTATACCTTGTAACTCATTTCTTAGTTTACACAGTAAGGGTTCTATGGCTAAACTATAAAGTTGTCCTGATAGAGGACATCCCTGCCTAATTCCTCTTTTAACAGGGATTGGACAACTCAGGCCACCTCCTATCTTAAGCAAAACTGAAGCATCTTCATAAAGCATTTTTATCCAAGAAATAATATACTCCCCAAATCCAAAGGTTTTTAACACAGTAAAAAGGTATTCATGACCTACCCGGTCAAAAGCTTTCTCTTGGTCAATAGATAAAAAACCCACATCAAGATTATTTATAATAGACAAATCAATCACATCTCTCATAAGAAACAAATTATCCATTATTGTCCGCCCTGGAATACAATAAGTTTGTTCACTTTCCACCACAACATGCAAAACATTTTTTAGTCTGTTAGCTAAACATTTAGACAATATTTTATAGTCTAGACACATTAAAGACACTGGTCGCCAATTCTTTAACAAACCTAGATCTCCATCTTTCGGCAGAAGTGATAACACAGCTCTTTGACAGCTTTTTGGTAGACAACCTCTTTTAAAACATTCACAAAATACATTATACAAGTCATCTCCTAAAACACCCCAAAAGGCTTTATAAAACTCCACCGGATAACCATCAATTCCTGGTGACTTTCCTGTAGAGAGCTGTTTGACCGCCTTTGAAAGTTCATCAAACGAAATCATTACGTCCAATGAATTTGTATCCTCTAATTTAGGAAGATCTCTTAAGAAATGGTCCATAGATCCAACATCACAGTCCAAGTTACCAAACAGTTCTTTACAAAATTCAATGCCCATTGTTCTCATTTCCGTTGGATCCGAAGTAATAGTTCCATTTTGTCTTTTAAGATGAAGCATACATTTCTTTTGTGCTTCCTTCCTTTCAAGTCCAAAAAAATAAGCAGTTGGAGCATCCATTTCTTTAATTGAAGAGATTCTAGCTCGAACAAGTGCACCTTTAACTCTTTGTTCCAACAATGACTTCAACTCCATTTTTTTCTTTTTTAAAATATTCACTGAACCATCATCATCAATCATTCTTTTTTCCATTTCATTAATCTCAATCTCCAAATTTTTCACATTTCTCTTCACTATAGCAGTAGCATTATAAGAAAATTGTTGACAAAAAAAATTTAATCTGTGCTTTTCCCACCTCCCACCATTGAGTCAGATTTTCAAAATTACTTTTCCTCTGTCTCCAAATTTCCCAAAAACTACAGAATTTCTCAAAAAAAATCTGTGTCCTGTAATAATTTTACATTAAAATGCCAATAAAATTTAGGTCTTGAAATTTTCACAACATTGTAATCTAAAGTAACCATATGATGGTCTGAAAATCCACTCGGTAATATATTAGTGTTAGCTACTCTATTTATTTCTGATTTACTTATTTATAACCTATCCAATCTCGCTCCTGTCACAACTGAATCTAATATCTTAATCCAGGTATATTGCTTCACCAAATTGTTTCTACTTCTCCACACATCCACCAACTTTAAATTATTTGTGATATCAAGTAGAAGTTTACTAGATTTCGAGTGAGGCTCATCCCCATTCCTATCCAATAAGAAATGTGTTGTGCAATTCCAATCACCTGCTATTACAACACATGTATTGCCATCATCATGTTGTTTTATTGCATCATTTAACTTTTTATATGTTATTTCACGCTGCCATCCTATATTTGGAGCATACACATTCACAAAAAGGAATTTAACACTTTTAATTTCAGCTATAACTAATAACACTCTACCCTTTTCAATCTCTATTGTTGCCACAATTTTTAAATCCAACTGTTTTGAGAAAAGAATTGCAACACCCATACTAGCACTTGTTCCATGACTTAGTTTACACTCTCCTTCCCACCATCTGTACCAGTCCAATTCATTATTACTATCAGAGTGTGTTTCTTGTAAAAAAGTTACTTTAACATCTTTTAATTTAATAAATTCAGAAAGCATTGCTCTTTTGACCCTATCTCTTCCCCCATTGATGTTTAAGGATCCTTAAGGCGGTGTGTGAAAAAAGCTCGGAGGATCATCAGAGACTCCAGCCACCCGAGTCATGGTCTGTTCTCACTGCTACCATCAGGCAGGCGGTATCGCAGCATCAGGACCCGCACCAGCCGACTACATGACAGCTTCTTCCCCCAAGCAGTCAGAATTTTGAACACTTGATCTATCAGGATCAATAATTAGCACTGCACTTTATTCACCTATAATCTCACACTGGACTGTCAACATATTCTCCTCAATATACTACTTCATATACATGAGTATATATATATATTTCATATACTCCTTACTTATTGTATTGTATATTGTGTGTATTGTTTACTGTACATTGTATATAATTATTGTGTTGTGTAAGTATGTGTACATTTGATATGTAAATTGTGTTGTGTAAGTATGTGTACATTTGATATGTAAATTGTGTTGTGTAAGTATGTTGTTTACTGTAATTGGTATATGTCTCGTCACTGTCATGACTGCTATGTTGCTCGGAACTGCACACAAGAATTTCACCTACTGTTGCACTTGTGTACATGGTAGTGTGACAATAAACGGATTGGATTTGATTTGATTTGATTTGATTACTCTTACAAACTCCATAATAATGTTCCAATGGAGGGAGAAGAAAAACAGAGAGAAAAGAAGAAATAGAAACACCTTTAGTGAATTATACATCATTTAAATTTCCTTTTTTTCAGGGTTTTCCCCCCTCTTATTTTCATGACAAACTTTTTCAATCGAAACCTCTTCCTCCGATTTAATTTGTCCTCTCCAACTCTTTTCATCCAGTATAATACAGATCTTTCAAACTTCTTAGTATCATTAAAGTAATCCTTCACTTCTACTACTTTCCCGAAAGTCTCATCCAGAAAAGCATCTATTTGCTCTAAAGCGTATAACTGGTCACATCCCATCTGAGATAAACTTAACATATCTGATGCATCTGACAAATCATCATCACTTTCTTCCTCACCTTCCTTTTCAACCATCTCTCCTGAATTCTTACCCTCTGAATTCACTCTCCTTCCATTGCTTGATGGATCTCTATCAACTAACATCACTTCCTCAACACCTTCTACCTTCTCCACTTGCCCTGCACTCTTCTCAGTTTCCTTCATCACCATCTCTTCAATCACCTGTGACTCACCATTAACATTCTCTACCAATTTCGGCACTTCAGTAGTATTAGTCTCCCCCTCAGCACCAACACTACCTAAATCCTTGTTGTTATACACATTTTGTTCCTCATTTTGTTCCTCATTTTCCACTCTTTCTTCCACAGATTTCTCTACACTACCATTCGTATCGTTACCTTGACCTGCCCCATTCATCACTTCTCTTTGCGGGCATGCCAATCTCACATGTCCTACAGCACCGTATTCAAAACAACGCATTTCCCCAGTGTTCGCATACAACATGTACGACTTTCCTTCATAAACACAACGAAAAGACACGTTTAATGTTGGGGCATTCAAAAACATAAACACCTGCCGTCTAAAAGACAACACGTGCTTCAAAGACTCATGTTTACATCCAAGCGGTACCATCTTAATTCCACTCGCAAATTTTCCGTACCTCAGAAGCTCACGCTGTATATCTTCGTCAGGAATAAATGGCGGCACATTTGAAATTACTACCTTTACAGTTGGAGATATTAAAGGTTGAACAATAACAAACGCTCCACTTACCACTATGCCGCTCTCTACCAACCGATTGACCAGTAGTTCCTCTTTCAAAAAAAACCACCACGGCCTTATTCATTCGAGATGCGGAAATAATGTTTTCATGTCCCACTCGCTCAGCTACATCCAGCAACACATCCTCAACGGTTATTCCCACTTGAGTGATGCATCTAACTCTGTGAAGAAGCGACAGCGACGGAGCTCGCACATCCTGGTGCGATGCCATCCCTGTACTCGCCACGTGAATACTAATTCCACAACGCGTCAATTAACCTCAAACTAAAACTTTACTACTAGACTTAATATTAGATTAATATCAGATTTACTCCAAAAAAGAAGTAAAGTAAAGCCAATAGAAAAGTATCTCTCCATAAAACCCCTCACCACCACCACCCCAAACGCTCCCAGCGTGCACCGGGAGAGAGAGAGAGAGAGAGAGAGCGTGTGCGATCACCTGTTGCCACTCCCAAGCAGAGATTCTGCAAGCATTCTGTAGGTCAGTTTTCTCAGTGGAAAAATTGTGTCCAAGCGAGGTATTTCTCCCCATTTCATGGTAGCCGCGCAAGAGATATTCACTATAGAAAAAGCGATGTCCTCCACCATTTTAAACAGTGTGTATCCAATGTGGAAACTCGGTAAGCACCTCAAGTTCTGTAATCAAACACTCTGTTGTATCTCTCAGCTGCAATGAGCCTTAATCCTGAAATTGTTCGTTTAAAGCCGTTTAACCTCTTCCCAATCCTGTAAAATTAGCCTAAAACGCCTAATCAAGGCATACCCAAAGTTAATTTAAAGCTGTTCTTGAACCGTTTGGAGTACATGCATGGTTTTGGTCACATTTGAAAGGGGACACTCTGAAGTTTTTTCTCCAGCAGTCAGAAGTTACTGATTTTGAGTAATAGAAGTTTGAACACAATGAAATAGAATTTTCTTTTTCCGCCTGAAATTTTTTTTTGCATACAGATGCCTGCAGATGACTATAACTTGTAGCTATTAGCTTGAGAACACAATGGGATCACAGCATGAATCCTTACCTAGTCCAGGTTCAAATGTTATAACAATATCATAAAAAAATGAATATTTTACACATGTTTTTCTAAGGGTACACCCAGGCGTTTTACAAAAGTGCCTTTTGGATACTCCAAAAGGTCACTTTGGAAACCTAGGACAAAAAGGCTGCAACTTTTGAACGCTTCAACGTACAGTCATAATTGTGGGCTCTAATGAAAGATGACACTTAGAGCTATCATATTCCATATCCAGATCCACTATTAGTTTTGCTGACACAGAGTAACTGATGCATAAACACATTAGAGTGCCTTTTCCCTTCTTGAAACTAAATGTTGTGCATATAAAAGAGTCAAAACTAGTGCTATGGTGGACAATTTGTTTATATAAAAAATACACAACAAACTATTTACATTAATTTTTACATAAAGTATTTACAAACCATTATAAAATTGTACATGTTTCTAGCAACATGCCAGTCATTGTAGCAGTCACATTTGTGTACAAAGCACATAGGCACAACACAGGAGAGTACTTCACTGGTGTCTTTGCATGACACTGCCTGCACTTCAGACGACCAGCGGTGCAAGATTTGGTGATGTGCAACAGCCTGTGATGTGCTCTTCGTGGAGCAGGAGATACGGGTCTGGCTGTGGATTGAGACCCCAACTCTGCCATGCTCCTCAGCAAGGGTCTCTCTGAAAGCCCTCCTCTCTTGATGAGGTGCTGTCCTGCTGCTCCACTTTATGTGGCCGCTTGCTGAGTGGGGGATAATAAATAAATGTAATTTACTAAATGTAGTAGCTAGACACAACTTCTCCATCTTTTCTGTATTCTATATATATATATATATATATATATATATATATATATATGTATTATATTTTTCTTTTCGAGTGTGTAAAAATGTATTATTGTATGTATATTTACTGTAAATACTGTATACTTTGCCAATGTACTATGGAACAAAGAGATGGGCCTACACCTCCCCCATGAATTCAGCACTGTAACAAATAGATGGCCCTACACCTCCCCCACCTCCCCGCATTGTAACAAATAGACTCTCAAACACAACATATATTCTTATTTTCAACTTATATTTATTGATTTATTTACTAATATATATATATATATATATTTTACAGTAAATATACAAAACATCTATATAGCATGTCAATAGATCTGAAACAAACAATGAACTAAAAACACGCACAAACGGTTCAAACACTCACTGAGGAAACACAGGACAAAGGGTAATTACAAAATGTGTATTCATTATTCAAACTAAAGCTTATTTATGCGGAATATACAGTAATATATGTTATAAACACAAGAAAACACTTACTTGTCCAGAGCCGTGTCTCATCTCTCCATCTGCCTCTGAATCATCTGTATTGTTTTCAGAAATTTCATCTCCAAACTCAGAATTTTGACAATGAATGCCTTCTTATATCACATCCTGGGGTGAAAATCCTGTTTTTCGCGTCCGTTTCACCATATTTAAATCGCCAAATGTGTAAACAGTTCCAAAGCAGCTCTGCATGCATTTACGCACGGAGGCGCACAGCAGGGGTAAACTCGAGGAAACTTTGCGCACAGGAATAACAGAGCCGTCATCTAATAGTTCCACTAAAGCCGCATATCACTGTTTTCAGAATTTCATTGGCTATACGATGCGTCAGTCATTTCCACTCTTCAATGTAATTGGTTTGATCAGTAAACAAAGGAAAGTGGGTATGCCCTTACACTCGACACAGATGGTGGTTGGGTATTGAAGGCTGTGGACAGGACATGGAAGCTCCTATTGGGTCAAATGAGGTGTCAATCGAAAGGTCAGAGTGCGTGCTTCCATTTTGATACTGGATATAGGAAATGTTTACATCTGAACTGAAGTTATTACCGGTAATATGTGAAAGATTAGGCACAGCTGCCAGGTGCTTTGAAATGATGCAACAAGAGTCTGTGGATATTTATTGATGTAATACTGTGATTTGGACTAAACATTTTACTTGATTTGATCATTTGGACATTTGACAATGAAACAACACCGTTTTTGTCGGGAAGTTATGGCTCAGTGTACAACTATGAGGCATCATAGGTGAGTTGCCTAAATTTTGTTATTGGTTGTTTATATGTTGGTGGTCTGACAAAGATATAGATTGTACCTGCTGTTGTGATTGTATCTTAAAATGGTTTATATCAATAGAAAATCAAGAAATGTAGCTTTCCAAAGATATGTGGCATGTGTACCAATGTAACACACAGCTGTTTTGTTTATCGCATACTTTTATTTTGAACATTTAAGGGCCCGTCCGCGGGCCTAGATTTCCATGGTGTTAAAACAATGTCCTAGCTTAAGTAATGTAGTGGTAATACGAGCGATCACGGAGGCTGTTCTATGTCAACAATGACTAACGGATTCAATTTACGTAACCAACTAGCTCATATTACACACAAAAATGATCTTTTGCCACCACCTGCTGGCTAACATATGTAATTTCAAAAATAAAGACGGTAACTCCTAACAGATATGCACTGCTCTTACACCTTAGTTTAGCATGGCATGAACACAAGCAGAGTGACATACACACACACAGTGAAGCGTCTGAGTGCTGATGCTGTCAGACCACCAGAGCTCATGGAACGTCTCTCGTCCAATCAGATTTGAGGACCGGAACTAACTGTTGTATATTTACATATAGCCTGTGTATCTGAGCCACACACACTTGGTAATAGCATACTTTAAAGTCCTGTGGAGTAATGAGTGTAGAATACTGTATATAAAATACTAAGCATTCAGTAATATAATACAGTACTCTATAACTATGTACCGTGGTATGACTGATACCGTTACAGTTGCATATGAGTTGTGCAGTTACAGACTTGTGTCAGGGTTATACAATCGGACTTTCGTAAAAATGGCAATTATATTGTGTTTCTTGATGCTTCTGCACTTATTTAACTCTCTGGGGTCTGAGGATGTTTTGGGCCCTGGAGAAGTTTTGACATGCCTTGACATTTGTGCTTTTTTCAGTTGCTTAAAAACATATTAATGGCTAAAGTCTGATAACACTGTATTCAGCACAAACTGGGCTACAATAATATGTGAGCAACATGTGTGTACATGTTTGTATTTTTGAGAAAATAATGTTTATGCGTGGTTTTTGAAAAAACTAAAATTTTAAGTCACTGAAATAAGGCCATATAACACATACTAAACATTTGTCCACAAGACTTTTGAGAACTGGATTTTGTAGTCTAGAGTTTTTGCTACAAAAGTATGTGAAAACCATCCTGATTCATACAAAACAATATAGTAATTTAACTTTTGTAGGACACTTTTAGTGCTGAATGGTAATATGCGAGGAGGCGTGAACTATCATGAATATTTATGTGATTCACACCTGAGGACACAAAGACCACTCCTCTGGGCCTATCAATGAGGAATGTGACAAAGAGAATGAATGTGAGGAGATTTAATGATCAAAATCAAGTTTTAAGTTAAAAGAAGTAATCTGACTATACATTTTCTTTACATAAAGACTTTACTTAATTTTAGACCTACACTACCGTTTAAAAGAAGTCTCTTCTGCTCACCAAGACTGCATTTATTTGATCCAAAATACATATGATAATATGCTGATTTTCTAATATGGGCATATTTAAAGTGCATTTTACTCATTTAACCTGAACACATATTTGCAAGCACAAGCTTTGTTGATGATAATGAGGCAGCATAAACACATTAAAATATAATCTAACATTCATATTATTTTTATATCATATTACATATCATATTTATATCATACAGCATACAATGTAAATAACAACATTTCCATGTAACTAAAACTTGCCTATTAGGACATGTCAAATGTCAGTACTTTGAATCCTGTCTGGAAACAGTCCCACTTGTAAAATATATACATGTTTATATAAAATAGCATGTCAGCTAATGAAAACTAAATTACTTACTCGTCTGAAATTGTATCCTCTGCTGGATCAAGTCTCGCTTCAAAATACAAACGTTCATCGGAGTCCTCCTCTTCTTCTGTTAACTCATCCTTACATCCAGGAGTATCATTACAAACATGCAGAAAAGTTGAGTTGTGTTGTGTTTACATCAAATCTTGCAGTCGGGGCGTGTACTTTTCCCTTGATCGTCTCAGCACATTAGTGTATGAATGGCGCACTCTGCTGGTGGGTGGGATCACATTAGAGATAATGAAGCTGAGCCAGGAAAACCGTACATCGCTTTGTTTCGTACAGATTACATTGCAGGAGAATATTTGTTTTAAATTTGAATTGTTTTATTTAAAAGTAGACATTTTAAGCTTTCTTTAGACATATGTTTCATGTTTGTGTGAGAAGAATTCGCGGAGTTTAAGTTCATTTTAGTGACGTGTTTCTGAAATATGATCATGAACACAGAGACTGTTGAAAGCTCAACCTTTTTATTTTATTTATTTAAAAAAAACACAAGGTTTTGATGTTAATATGAGTGTACACAAAAAAAGAAGACCCTCTATAGTTTATCATGTATTGATTGTATTTATATGACCATAAATGACGGAGTATTTTAAGTCTATGTTGCTGCTATGTGAAAAAAAACAGCAAAACGCGCCGGCGCGTTTGCCGACCCCAGAGGGTTAACCACAACACAAGCTGAGCAGCTGTTGAACAACAGATCATCCAAACCACCAGTGAATGTTTGAACAAATATATTACAAACATTAAAATGTCACAAGAAGTTTTCCCACCACAAGCATTGTTAAAAATGTCCATAAAAGTGTAACAATGCAAAGCAGCACGCCTCAAAGTAAACAACTCATAGGACATGACAGATGCTGTAACAACACTCCCAATATTCATAAAAAATCATGACTGTGTGTGTGTCTGTCTGATTGTGTGTTCTGTAACATTTGCTTTGGCATTTAGTCTCCCCACCAACATGGACCCGCTTTCATTTGGGAAAACCAGGCTACATCTGTCTGTCTGTCTGTCTGTCTGTCTGACACAGACACACACATTTGAAAGTGAGCAAATTAAATTTTCTATCGAATAACCGAGCCCGAATCTAACATCACACAAACCTTTCGGAATTTTTACATCAAGATAATATTTAGTGTGTTTATTAAGCTGTTTTACTCATGAGGATCACTGTAATACCCACAATGCAGGTGATTTCTGACCTCACAGTGTAGGCAAAATCTGACCCCTGACCCCTAATCTGGAGAGTGACGTTCTCATTGCGGATAGTCTCATTTTATTGGCCAGTAATTTGTATACACCCCTGTGGAACAGGATGATGCCATCTGTTTTCCCTTAAGAAAAAAAACAGTACATTTTATATGTTTATATCTGCTACATAGTGTATTGGTTGTAGTAGTAGTAAATAACAGAGTGAGTGAATGTGCAAAAGGAAAGTGTCCTTTAGTGTGTGTACAGGAAGGGCTTGCGTCCTCTGACTCTGTGCTGTTTACACACAGGAAATGTTTGTTCTGTGAAGGGGAAGGAACTTACTCTCTTAGTACTCCCATTTCTCATAAAGAGTTGTGGTATAAAGATCTCTTTATTCTCACAGAAATCTATGTTATTATATTTTATCTACACATTCTCAGTATTAACACCAGCTTGAGTCTCTCTGGGTATCTACACAATTGAGTTTACGTTGCATCAGAGATAGGGGTCAATCCATTGCATATAATAGAGATGGTGCGTCAGAAAAACATGGAGAAAAGAAAAAACTCAAAGGTTTTGCAAATGTGATGTTCTGTCATGCATATCAAAGTTGAAAACTTTTCAACATGCTGCTACATACTGACGTAGGCATCCATTGACCAATGGGCATTTCAGACTGGAAGGTTCAGTTGTGCTTTTAAAGAAACTCGATTTACTCTATTGCCATTGTGATTTCAAACTCATCCGTCTCTTTCCACATCGGAGACAATGTCTTCTGGTAGGCTATAAAAAACATATTGGAACATTCCAAAGACATATTGGAACATGTTTTCAGCACATTCCATAGATGATGGGAGCTCGGGCAGAGGGATGAATCTACAGGCCTTAGAGAAGTGGTCCACCATGGTTAAGATGGCAGTGAAGAGTTGGGTTGAGAGCAGGAGTCCGGGTGTGAGTTACTGCCGTGTGCTCTCCGTAATGTCGTGGTCAGGTTGAGTTTTTTCTGATGTGACTGTGACATCATTCCCTGTCTGTCTTGTGTTTCGTGTACATTCTTTGTGTGAAAGCACTGATTCGGTTGGTCTTGTTCCTGACTTCCTATCTGGTTTGGTTTTGGTCTGTGTCTGGATTCGGACAGTCATGAGCCACGTTCTGTTTGTTTTGTTCCAAGCATATTGACGTTTTCTCCGTCATGTCTTTCAGATGCTGCTGGCACACGGAATCAACATTTCCAAAGGAACCCTGATTGTTTCCATGGGAACACGGATCATGACAACTTTCAGCTGGCGAGCAGCACCTGTCTCTTGTTTGTTCCTACCTATTTGAATCCCCTCGTATGTCATGTCCTTGACTGGTTTGTTAAATGTAGTTCAATGTTGACTGAATGTAGTCCAGTATTGTTGAATGTAATCTGTAAAGATCATTGTATGTTATCATTACAGAAAGCTTTTTGGTGTGAAGTAATAACCTCACTCTCTCTGCCTAATTGGTACTGTCTCGTGTGTCTGTTGGTTGCCTGCATGTCGGGTGTGTAGTTGCCTTCCAGTTTGCTTTGTCAGATGGGCTTCCAGGGAGGATACCTAGTCTTTGCCAGTGTGACGGGAGCTAGATTGCCGTACCCTGCTGGGTGTTGTTCTGCACCTCACTAAGCGTCAATGGAGGATTCCACAAATCTATTCCTGACTTCCACAATTCACACACTCATTCTACAAGCACACTTTTCATGGATTGCCCCTTGCACGGCCATGGTGCACGCACTTCAAATCAAATCACTTTTATTTATATAGCACATTTTAAAACCACTATGGTTGACCAAAGTGCTGTACAGTGGTATCACAGGCAAGACAGTATAACAGAAATAAAATATAGGTAATAGGGTAATTTCACAGCTTAACCATGATTTTAAGGTAAATTAAAAGCTAATGAAAATAAGAAAGTTTTAAGCAATGATTTAAAAACAGAGAGAGGAGGCGGTCCTGAGGTAATCCGGTAAACTGTTCCACAGTTTGGGGCCAGTGATACAAAAAACAAGATCACCTCCCCCGGATCTGGTTGGGTTATGCGGACGAACCAAAGAGATAATGGGGTGCCAGATTGTTTAAGGTTTTATAGACAAATGTTAAAATCTCCTCGCAACCAGTGCAAGGAGATCAGGATGGGAGTGATGTGTTCAGATTTACGACTGCCAGTTAAAAGTCGTGCAGCAGCATTTTGGACCATCTGCAGGCAGGATTAGGGAGAATTACAGTAATCCAAGTGTGATGAAATAAAGGCATGGATCACAATTTCAAAAGTTTTCCTGGATAGGAAAGTTTTTGTTTTAGCTAGGCGATGTAGGTGGAAAAAACTTGATCTAACCACTTCGTTAATTTGTTTGTCAAACTTTAGGCTACGATCAAAGAAAAAGCATAGATTCTTAGTGTGAGAAGTGAGATGAGTGAGAATACCTAAATCAATGTTGTTCACTGTTTTAAGCACATTGTCCAAACAGGATAATTTCGGTTTTATTCTCATTTAGGTGTAAGAAATATCTGTCAGCCAGGTTTTTAATTCCTCCAGACAAGCTAAGAGAGGGTCTAGAGCTTGTTTGTCATTACGTATTATAGGTACATAGATCTGTGTGTCGTCAGCGTAATAATGAAATGACACCCCATATTTGTTAAAAATAGTGCCCATAGGAAGCATATATAAAGAAAATGGGGTAGAAGCGCGGATCGAGCCTACGGAACACCACAGGTAAGTCGTGCCACTGTAGGACTCACAGTTTTGGAGCGGGTTTGTTATTAGCAATAATTAATAATTATCATAGATAATTATCAATTATTAAAATCAATAGAACACTGATTGGAATCAATGTTCAATTTAATCATTTAAATCAACAATCATCAAATTCAGTAGAATATCAATTATTATCAAAAATAATGGAACATTGATTAGACTTAACACTAGCTTATTGATCCTTCAAATTCAACAATCAAAAGATACTTGTCAATTATCAAAATAAATAGAATATTAATAAGGATTAATGTTGACGGGGCACCACCCTGGAATCAGGGACTAGTAACCAGACTGTTATACTGTCTCAATATTAGATTGTTCTCTTAGGAAAATTGATTTACATAGATCATCAAAATTCAAAAGGAAACAACAAAAGGTTTGAATTCGAGCACTGGCATCCCCTGCCAGCCTCTGACCCATGTGTATGCAAAACAAACCAAAACACTTCTCTTTTAATTATAACGAAGTTTATTGAAAATATAACATCAATTAATAATCAATACAATACAGTCTCAATAAACTTCCGACCTACAACTACAAACTAAATAGTGACATGATTAGATGTGGTAACCAAAATAAGCCTATAACACATGAGGATGGGGGGTGTGTGTGTGTGCGCAAGGAGTGACGCGCACAAAATGGCGGACGTGACTCTTGTGGAGAGTACATCAAGTGAGATTTCCGGTCAGAGAGTATGGCCGCGAATGTGGGCGGAGAGAAGACGGTTAATGGTGTCTGCCCGTGTACCACGTGTCTCCGCTTGTACGATAACTTGGGGACAGAGTTGAGCTTTATCACAAAGTTATCTAGTAGCCAAATGTTTGTGAGGGGTCGTGTGTGTGTGGTTAGTACGAAAGAGAGCGAGAGAGAGAGAGAGAGAATAAAGTGGCAGTGTTGAAGCCGGTTTTGCGATCGTGGGAGAGAAGGCAACTGTTAGTTTATCACTCAGAGACGCGGTGAATGGCTCGTAACCAGTCCTTTGGTAAGCCTTTGGTCGTTTAACGGATAAACACAGTGTGCTGGTCTCATCCGCGATGGCGTAAATACACAACAGTCCAACGTGGTTGGATTACAACACAGCAAACTCTCATTTGTGATAACAGTATGTTACATTAATACCTTGAGTATTGTTAGCAACAATAAGCGGACTCGGTGGTCCATAAACTGTACAAACAATAAACTTGATCTACAAGAATAACACACCTAAATATTCTATCTATGCCCAAACGTTAACCTCTTACTTGGATCGCGTGGGGACGCAGGTAGAACATGTGTTCATCCGTCGTTTGGCTCGGGCGATGACGGGAGGCTGTTTCCTCTGTTGGCGGGCTGGCGGAGAAATCAGCGACATCAACTTGATTGAAGAGGATTGTATATCCGCAGTTTCAAGTCGTACGTTACTTTCTTGTGCAACGAGGCAACACCTGAGAGCAGCGATTAACTGCGTCTATGCATGGCAAAGTCACTGGAAGCAAGGTACAGAACGATTTGAGGTATTTCTACTCCTGATGACATCATAGTTGAGGTGCGTTTTGTTGGGTGCCTAATCCAATAGGAGTTGAGAGTTCGATCCTTTGGAATTTCACACAGTTGTAAAGCGAGCAAGGCTTCTTGGGATTTGTAGTCTGTTTTGTACTCCCTTTGTTTGAGTTTGGCGCGGTTTTTATAAGCAAGATTTATGACTTTGTTTTTGTGGGCCTCAGTCAGGCTTTACGACTGTGTTAGGCCTGCCTTTATCTTGTATCTGAATACATGAGGCCCAACCGTTGCAAGTTTATGGCAAGTTGTTAATAACAGACAGTAAATCTGGACCAATAGTGTAAAATATTTGTTTGAAAAAGCATGGTGGTACGATATGATTTGAAGATAAGGTAGGCTTTAGACGTTCAGTGATTTCTCTGCATAATTGGAGAGAAACGAGCTCAAATTCACTCCATACAGCTGGACAATTTGGAGTCTCAACCAGGTCATGAACATCTGACAGCAGCTGAGGTCGAATACTGGTAACCTTTTCGGTAAAACAATTAAGAACATTTTCACATAGATCCACTGATGTCTCAGGAAAAATAATTGTGTAAGGATTTAAAACTGAGTTGATGGTTATAATCTCTGATAGATAAGTTTCTCAGATTTCTTCCCACTGCTGCAGCCGGTGCCGGGATCCTCAACAACCACAACTAAGTGACTACTTATATTTATAGTAAATAATCCTTTGAACTGTTCCTCTGCTCTAGGGTCTGTTTGTGTCGCTATCACTCTGACAGATAAATATACTTAAAATCAATATTAAATAGTTCAACCAAGTCAAAAATGTATTATTTAACAAAGTATTTGTGCACACTTTAAGTTAAGAGTGCAACAATCTGTTCTGCAAGTAAAAATCCCATATATTTTCTGAACAGACAAATTGATTATTAAGAATAACTTTTAAACATTTAAAGACTTATTTATAAAACAACATTTGTATATATCTGAATTCTTCGTAATAAACTCAAATATATTGTCTCTATACTTATAATTAACAAATTTAAATCAATAGATTTAGGTGGGGGTTGCGTAGCACCATGCGAGGGTTGGATGTGTGAATGGCAAGCTCTGAGCACTTTGCTAATTATACTTTTTATGTCATAAATGATTCGATACACTCTGGCATATTGTCTTCCTAGAACAGTTAAGAATCAAAGACTGAAGCCCCCGAACAACAGACCAATGTGGTGTAAGAGTTACGGTCCAATTTCCCTGATCCAGCTAGATGTAAAAATATTGTCAAAAATTGTGGCTAACTGATTAAGTAAAGTTATGACATCTTTTATACATATAGATCAGGTGGGGTTTATTCGGAGCCGCAGCTCTTCTGATAACATTAGGAGTCTCATCAATATCATGTGGTCAGTGGCGAATGATCAGACTCCAGTCGCTGTCATCTCACTTGATGCCGAAAAGGCGATTGATATGGAGAATGGGATTATCTTTTTAAGATTTTGGATATACTGTATACGGGTTCGGGATGGATGGATTATATTACAGTCAGGTCCATAAATATTGGGACATCGACACAATTCTAATCTTTTTGGCTCTATACACCACCACAATGGATTTGAAATGAATCGAACAAGATGTGCTTTAACTGCAGACTTTCAGCTTTAATTTGAGGGTATTTACATCCAAATCAGGTGAACAGTGTTTTTTCAACAGTTTGTATATGTGCCTCCCACTTTTTAAGGGACCAAAAGTAATGGGACAGATTAACAATCATAAATCAAACTTTCACTTTTTAATACTTGGTTGCAAATCCTTTGCAGTCAATTACAGCCTGAAGTCTGGAACGCATAGAGATCACCAGACGCTGGGTTTCATCCCTGGTGATGCTCTGCCAGGCCTCTACTGCAACTGTCTTCAGTTCCTGCTTTTTCGTGGGGCTCAACTCTCAGTTGCTTTCGCAGTATGCTTTGGGTCATTGTCCATCTGTACTGTGAAGCACCGTCCAATGAGTTCTGAAGCATTTGGCTGAATAGGAGCAGATAATATTGCTTTTTTAGATGTTGTTTGGCAAACTCTAATCTGGCCTTCCTGTTTTTGAGGCTCACCACTGGTTTACATCTTGTGGTGAACCCTCTGTGTTCACTCTGGTGAAGTCTTCTCTTGATTGTTGACTTTGACACACATACATCTACATCCTGGAGAGTGTTCTTGATCTGGCCAACTGTTGTGAAGGGTGTTTTCTTCACCAGGGAAAGAATTCTTTGGTCATCCACCACAGTTGTTTTCCGTGGTCTTCCGGGGCTTTTGGTGTTGTGGAGCTCACCGGTGCGTTCTTTCTTTTTAAGAATGTTCCAAACAGTTGATTTGGCCATGCCTAATGTTTTTCAAATCAAATCAAATCACTTTATTGTCACACTACCATGTACACAAGTGCAACAGTAGGTGAAATTATTGTGTGCAACATAGCAGTCATGACGGTGACGAGACATATACCAATTACAATAAACAACATACTTACACAACACAATTTACATATCAAATGTACACATACTTACACAACACGATAATTATATACAATACACACAATATGCAATACAATAAGTAAGGAGTATATATATATATATATATATATATGTATGAAGTAGTATATTGAGGAGAATATGTTGACAGTCCAGTGTGAGATTATAGGTGAATAAAGTGCAGTGCTAATTATTGATCCTGATAGATCAAGTGTTAAACAGTCTGATTGCTTGGGGGAAAAAGCTGCCATGTAGTCGGCTGGTGCGGGTCCTGATGCTGCGATACCGCCTGCCTGATGGTAGCAGTGAGAACAGCCCATGACTCGGGTGACTGGAGTCTCTGATGATCCTCCGAGCTTTTTTCACACACCGCCTGGTATATATGTCCTGGAGGGAGGGAAGCTCACCTCCGATGATGTTCCTGGCAGTTCGCACCACCCTTTGCAGGGCTTTGCTGTTGTGCGCGGTGCTATTGCCATACCAGGCGGTGATGCAGCCAGTCAGGATGCTCTCTACAGTGCTGGTGTAGAACCGTGTGAGGATGTGTTGGTTCATTCCAAACTTCCTCAGCCGTCTCAGGAAGAAGAGGCGCTGGTGAGCCTTCTTCACAACGGCCTCAATGTGGATGGACCATGTGAGTTCTTCAGTGATGTGGACACCGAGGAACTTGAAGCTGCTGACTCTCTCCACCGGTACTCCATTGATGGTGATGGGGCTGTGTTCTCCGTCTTTCTTCCTGAAGTCCACAACAAGCTCCTTGGTTTTACTGACGTTGAGGGAGAGGTTGTGCTCTTGACACCAGCGTGTCAGAGTGTGCACCTGCTCTCTGTAGGCTCTTTCATCATTGTCAGTGATCAGACCTACCACCGTCGTATTGTCAGCAAACTTAATGATGGCATTGGAGCTATGTGTTGCCACACAGTCATGTGTGTACAGGGAATACAGGAGTGGGCTGAGAACACAGCCCTGTGGGGCTCCAGTGTTGAGGGTCAGTGATGACGAGGTGTTGCTGCCCATTCTAACCACCTGACGTCTGCCTGACAGGAAATCCAGGATCCAGCTGCACAGCGAGCTGTTTAAGCCCAGAGCCCGGAGTTTCTCATCAAGCTTGGAGGGCACTATGGTGTTGAATGCTGAGCTGTAGTCTACAAACAGCATTCTTACATATGTGTTCCTTTTTTCCAGATGGGAGAGAGCAGTGTGTATTGTAGATGCAATGGCATCATCGGTGGAGCGGTTGTTGCGGTAGGCAAACTGCAATGGGTCCAAAGAGGGGGCAGAACAGAGCAGATGTGATCTCTGATTAACCTCTCGAAGCATTTGCTGATGATGGGGGTCAGAGCAACAGGACGCCAGTCATTTAAGCAAGTGATTGTGGCTTGGTTCGGTACAGGCACAATGGTTGATGTTTTGAAGCATGTGGGGACTACAGACAGGGAGAGGGACAGATTGAAAATGTCCGTAAAAACACCAGCCAGTTGATTCGCGCATGCTCTGATGACGCGGCCCGGAATGCCGTCTGGACCCGCAGCTTTACGGATGTTCACCCGTCAGAAGGATCGGGTTACATCCACAACAGAGATGGAGAGTGAATCAGCCTCTGTAGCGTCAGCCGTGTCAGCCGCGTGCAGACTTTATTCCGTTTGTAGTCTGTGATTGTGTTAATTCCCTGCCACATACTTCTGGAGTCAATGGTGTTGAACTGACCTTCAAGTTTGTGCCTGTACTGGCGTTTGGCTTCACTGATAGTGTTACGGAGGGCATAACTGGCTTGTTTACGCTCCTCCATGTTAGAAGAATTAAAAGCGGAGGTCCGCGCAGTGAGTGCCGCGCGAACATCGTCGTTAACCCATGGTTTCTGGTTGGGGTATATCCGTATAGTTTTGGTCGGAACAACGTCCTCTACGCACTTCCTGATGAAACACGTTACGCTGTCAGCGTAAACCTCGATGTCGTCATCTCCCAGTCCGCGTGATCAAAACAGTCTTGTAGCGCAGAGTCTGATTGGTCCGACCAGCACTGGATCGTTCTGAGGGTGGGTGCTTCCCGTTTTAGTTTCTGCCTGTAAGCAGGTAGAAGTAGAACGGAAGAATGGTCTGATTTGCCAAATGGGGGGCGGGGGAGGGATTTGTAGCCATCCCGGAAAGGAGAGTAACAATGGTCTAAAACCCGGTCCCCTCGTGTGTTGAACTTTATGTGTTGGTGGTATTTTGGAGCGATTGTTTTGAAGTTGGCTTTGTTAAAGTCCCCGGCAACAATGAACACAGCCTCAGGGTGCGCGGTTTCCTGCTCACTTATACTCCCATACAGTTCCCTGAGTGCCCGGTCTGTGTCGGCTTGTGGGGGGATGTACACAGCTGTGATGATGACCGCTGTGAATTCCCTCGGCAGCCAGAATGGTCGACACAGAAGCATGAGATATTCCAGATCAGGAGAGCAGAAAGACTTGATGAAATGTACGTTCCTCTGATCACACCATGATTTGTTGATCATAAAACACACACCACCACCTCTGCTTTTACCGGAGAGGTCTTTCACTCGGTCCGCTCGGTGCACGGAAAAGCCCCTGATTTCGTTGGCCGAGTCTGGAATCTCCGCAGCCAGCCAGGTTTCTGTAAGGCAGATAACACAGCAATCTCTCGTCTCTCGTTGGAAAGAGATCCGCGCTCTCAGCTCGCAGAGCTTGTTGTCCAGAGACTGAACATTTGCCAGTAGTATACTGGGTAGCGGGGGTCGATTTGCACGACGTCTTACTCTGATGAGAACGCCGGCTCGTTTTCTTCTTTTCCTTCTGCGTTTCCGCGGCCGAGCAGCCCAGACAAAGGGCTCCGCCGGCATGTTTGTAAACAGCGGGTCGGCATTAAGGAATTTGAAGTCCGGTTTTCGATGTGTAATTGTAGAACCAATGTCCAAAAGCGTTTGTCTGTCGTAAACAATAAGGCAGACAACATCCAAGACAAAAAAACAAAGAACTGTAAACAAAACAAACAATAAACCGCAGTGTTGTAACGGAGCTCGCAACGCAGCAGCCATACTCGGCGCCATCTTGAGTTTTGCTATCTCTCTTATGGGTTTGTTTTGATTTTTCAGCCTAATGATGGCTTGCTTCACTGATAGTGACAGCTCTTTGGATCTCATATTGACAGTTGACAGCAACAGATTCCAAATGCAAATAGCACACTTGAAATGAACTCTGGACCTTTTATCTGCTCCTTGTAAATGGGATAATTAGGAAATAACACACACCTGGCCATGGAACAGCTGAGCAGCCAATTGTCCAATTACTTTTGGTCCCTTAAAAAGTGGGAGGCACATATACAAACTGTTGTAATTCCTACACCGTTCAAAATTACTAATTTCTATACTTAGTTCTCGGAATATAGTGTTAGTTGGTCTAAACCCGAAGCTTTGGCACTGACAATGTATTGCCTAGTAACGGCTTTCCAGCCGGGTGCCTTCCAGTGGCCCAAACAGAGCATTAAGTATTTTGGCATTTTATTCCCAGCAAATGTGTGTGATTTAGTGAGTTGATTTGGACCCTTTATTAAAAATGTTTGAGTGATGTGGGCAGGTGGGCTTCATTACATTCATCTATGATTAGGAAGGTTAATATTATTAAAACAAATTGTATTCCAGAATTCAACTGCTACGGTCTCTCCCTATAGAGGTCCCCCTCTCTTATTTCAAGCAATTTGATAGCATAGCGACGTCCTTCATTTGGAATGGTAAATGTCCCATATTACATTTCAGTAAGTTGGATAGGCCGATTGACAAAGTTGGGCTAGGCCTAACCAAGATTTTGTTTTTATCATTATACATTCTGTCTCAGACATTTGGCTCGTTCAACTCTCAACTCAACTTTATTTAGAGCACTTTCAAAAACCACACTGGGTACCAAAGTGCTGTACATGGAGTAATAAAAAATAAAATCACATAAATCGAGCTTAAGAATGCAAAAAAACATTTAAAACCTATAAAACAAGAAGAAAATGTACCTAGTACAATTTATAATGCAATTAATTAAAAGCTAGGGAAAATAGATACGTTTTTAAGGCCCCCTGGAAAGAGAATAGAGACGGAGATGATATTATGACCAATGGAAGCTCATTCAAAACTCTAGGGGCTACCACCGTAACAGCTCTATCACCTTGAGTTTTTAGGCAAGATCGAGGAGCTGACAGACACAGCTGATCACCAGAGCGGAGAGACCTTGAAGGTTCAAACTTATTAAGGCAGAGATGTACTCAGGTGCAAGACCATGAAGAGCCTTAAATACATACATCAACTCTTTGTACTTGATTCTGTATTGGATCAGTAACCAATGTAGTGAAATCAAAACTGGGGTGATATGGTCTCTTTTCCTGGTTCCAGTTAAAAGCCTAGCAGCTGAATTTTGGACCAGTTGCAGGCGAGAGAGAAAGGCCTGACTCACACCCAGATAAAAAAGCATTACAATAGTCCAATCGAGAAGACACAAAAGCATGCACAACCTTCTCCAAATCATCAAAAGAAAGGATGGACTTCAACTTTGCCATAGTTCTAAGATGGAAAAAAACTATTTTTAACAACAACATTTATTTGTTGATCAAACCTTAGCTCAGAGTCAAATATAACACCCAGGTTTTTTACATAGGGAAGTTTTTTCCCTGGAAGCAGTGACAAATTTCTTTCTAAATTTACCTCACATCCCCTTTGACCAAATACAATAAACTCTGACTTATCCTCATTTAATTGAAGAAGGTTGTTTGCGGCCAACAATTCACATTGGCCATGCATTTATGCAGAGTCTCAAAAGAATGCTGCTTCCCATATTTAATAGGAAAGTAAAGTTGAGTCATCAGAATACAGATGGTAGTGTATGCCATGCTTATCAAAGATCTTTCCTAATGGAAGCATGTAGAGGGAGAATAAAACGGGTCCCAAAATGGAGCCCTGAGGGACCCCACATGTCAAAGGAACAACTGATGAAGAACAGTTCTCTAAACAGACTGAAATCATTCTACCCTTGAGATATGAAGAGACCCAATCCAAGGTTAACCCCTGAATACCAACCTGGTCTCTTAGGCGATTGATAAGTATGTCATGATCAACCGTATCGAAAGCGGCACTGAGATCCAGCAGCAGAAGACCAACAGGACTAGCAGAATCCACACCTAATAAAATAGCATTTAAAACTCTCAACAGAGCTGACTCTGTGCTATGACCAGCTCTGAAGCCTGACTGAAATTTATCAAGCAAATTATTGATGGCTAAAAAAAAATCATTTAATTGTGCAAGCACAGTCTTGTCTAATATTTTTGACATAAAGGATAATTTTGATATAGGTCTAAAGCTGTTCATATCAGATGAATCAAGGTTAGGCCTGTCAGAATGGATATCTCGACCCAGATAGCTCTAAAAGCCACCAATTACATTAAGTAAAACAATAACAAAATAGTGTAACAAAGCATAAGTGTATTTAAATAACAAATAAAACCATAAACAAAAAGGCAAGAAGTCAAAGACTCACAAACAAAATACAATACATAAATCCCAACAAAACACATCCAACAATAATTATTAAAGCGTTTGTATGTGTGTGTGTGTGTGTGTGTGTGTGTAAATGTATGAGAGAGGGTTAAGGCAGGAGTTTGTGGATGGTGCACGCTGGTTTACGGAGAGTTTGCATGTACCTGTTTGGTGACTGTGGGCAATGCTGCAAGACACAGAGCGAGAGTCCAACACAAGGGAATAAAGGCAAGTCAGAAGAAATCAAGGTATTTCCTGGCGCTTACACTATAGACCTTTATTTTACCGTCACACTATGAACGTGGAGCTCTTCGGCAGTTGCAGATCCTATGAACCCATGCCACTCCACTCTCACTGAAGAAGTGCAAACAACGGCTATGAAGAGAATCTAGGCCTCACTCTCTGGTGATAAGCACTGTTAGATTTCTCCCCTTGTGGTTTCTTCCTCTCTTCTCCGTTCGTGTTCCAAATCCACATCCCAGTACACAAAACAAACCTTCTTCCTCAGCTTGGCACTCCTCAGCTTGGCACACCTCAACTTCACATTAAACCAGTCTCAAATCTCTCTTTTTCTTTTTGGGCTCTGAACAACCATCTTACTGGTTACCTTTATAGCTGACATAAGTGTTGACACTTGGTACTCTGACGAGCAGCCATTTTAGTTGGTGGTGGTGGATCCTTAAAGGGGCAGTGCGCAGTTCTGCTCTGCCACAACCTCCTTAAACAAAGTGGATGGAATAACATTACACGTAGAACCCGTAGGCTTCATATGTGCAATTATATGTTTGAGTTGAGACAGGGACACAGGTACAAAACAGGTCAACAGATTTTGTGGAATTGTATAGGTAACAGGATCATTACTAGCAGGTAAGATCCGTGAGCGTATACCAGAAATTTTAACAGTACAAAATTTTAAAAACTGCTCACATGTGTCCACCGAAGGGGAGATGGGAGTAAGGGCAACTGGATGAAGAAATGATGTAATAGTAGAAAAAGAACTTTTAGAAATTATATTAGAAAAATAGCTTGATCTGGCTAATTTAACTGCTCTTTGAAATTTCATCAAACAGTCTCTCAAAATTTCATAGGACACTTGTAATTTGTATTTAAGCCACTTTCGCTCAGCCTTCCTGCACTCCTGCCTAAGAGCACGGGTATTACTATTCAGCCAGGGCTGAGCCTTGACATTTTTCTTCCTAATTTTTAATGGAGCCACAGTGTTTAAGACGCCAGAACATGACAAGTTGAACTGGGAGACCAAATCCTCAGGCCCCATACCAGAAAAAGGAGACTCCAGCAGTGATTTCAGTGGAGAAACATTAAAAGCAGCTGAAAAACTACTAGCAGTAGAGGGAGTGATAAAACGAGATGTGACAGCAACAGGGCCATCATTAGCTTGATCACTGCATGAAAAATTTGGGTTAAAAATAACAGTCTTGTGATATGAGAACACAGTGTCAGCAATTTGCACACTGCTGATAGAAAAACCAAGAGATAAAACCAGATCAAGGGTATGACCACATTTATGTGTAGGGCCAGCAACACTGAAATAAACCAAAAGAATCTAATAAATTAACAAACTCTTTGACCAGTGGTCTCGAAGGACAACACACGTGAATATTAAAATCCCCCAAAATGTAAATGTTATCTGAGCAAGGAATAATAGCAGATAAAAAATCTGAGAACTCATTTATAAAATCTTTGTTATATGATGGTGGTCTGTAGATGAGGGCACATAACACAGATTTAAATGAGTTCAGCATAATAAGCTGAGCTTCAAACGTAAAAAATGCCTCAGTTGACAGAAGCCTGCATTTAAACTTGTTTTTAAAAATAACTGCAAGGTCCCCACCCCTACCGACTGCCCTAGGTGACCTAAAATAACTACAGTCCGGAGGTAAAAGTTCTGAAATAGGAGCCATGTCGCCGATGCTGAGACAAGACTCATTAACAAATAAAAAAATCCAATTTCTGAGAGAGAAAAAGATCGTTCAGTATAAAGGACTTGTTAGAGAGAGATCTTGCATTGATAAAAGCCATTGTCACAGAGATAGAGTCAGATGAAAGATTAGAAGTCACATGTGTATTTCCTGACCTACCGCTACCCAGGGAACATAGGTTGTTTAGGTTAGCTCCGTGGCCTTCATGCCGCCACCTCGAAACCACGGTCAGCGATGGTCGCCACCCTGATCCAGATGAAGTTGGATATACAGGCACGGTATGAACCCCTCAGAGTCGGCAGCACTTCAACACCATCCTGCACTGAGGCCACAGATGAGAAGAAAGTAATACTTTGTGACTTCTTCGACCTCACTAATCGTCCAGCCCACTTTCGACGCTTCCTTCTCCGTTTCCTCCGCAAGCACATACACCAGGGCAGGTGGCAGACTTGCGTCAGCGTGACCGGCGCAGCATGAGAAGGGAACCACCAGTTGACACTGGGATCGCGTATCAAACAGTCAGTTACCTCCGTTCATAAATTTAAAAGAGCCAAGCTATCATAGACCAGAACACAGCAAACCGTGCGAGAAATAAAGCCAATGACAAAGATGCAAGCGTTAACATAGATAAGTCATGTTGGCCATGACTGCAAGCCGGTAAACAACCTGGCGCCATCATTGGTCACTTTCACCTGAGAGAGCCCCTCCCTGGATTTGTATTGAACGGGAGGTTCTAGCCCCTATTTTGCCATTGCAAAGCCTTTCTATTGAACTAACCGGAGAGGTTGAGTCACACCCCGTTGTCTCGCGTTTGCATGCGGTATGGACAGAAGTGTTCAGAGTGTTTAATTCAGACATTTATTTAAATATTGCCTCGAGCATATGGCTTAACCCAAAATTATGTATTAATAAGTCCGCTTTCTGCTGGTCAGAGTGGATTGTGAGGGAGGTTAATTTGCTCTTTGACATATATGAGAGTGGAGTGTTGAGATCTTTTGAAAATTTGGTTCAACATTTTAGGATTCCCTGATCTCAGTGCTTTTGGTATTTACAGATGCACTGCCTGCTGTGTTCTATTTTTGGGGCTGGCATGCACCCCTCTGGGGCGGCAGGTACTCTGGAAGTTGTCATTGCTGTGTTTGAAGGGGGCCGTGAGGCATCAGTGTATTACTCTCTGCTAATTCAGAGTCTGGGGGATGGAGCTTCAACTTTGTTCAAGAGATTATGGGAGAAATATTTTAATTTGGTATTGGAGGAGGGAGTGTGGGCTAGGATTCTATAAAACATCAAGTATACATCTAGAGATGCAAGGGTTCGCCTTATGCAATTCAAGATTTTAGGTGGTGTGATAAGATACAAGAATTTTGATTGAGGGTTCAGAGTGTTATGTGTGACGTAATGGGTTCTCAAATCTCATTTTGCCCCAGAGTATTTTAGGTGATGTGGTGGCCAGTGATATAGGGGATATGTACATGAAGAATTGTATCCCAGCCGGAGTTATGATTATGTGTTAAGTTATCCTTAGAAGATGGAAGTCAGCTGGAGTGCCCTCTTTTCGTGAGTGGTATGCGGAGATGGGCAGGGTAGCGACATTTGATGATTTGTTACATAGAATGCTAGGCAACATGGATCTTTTCAATTAAAAATGGGGCAGCTATTTAGCCTTTTTAGAAGGCTCTTGGGGAGGGGCAGTGTAGAGAGACGTAGCCTTTTTGTTTTAGTTTTTTGAATGTATACTTTAAATGTTTTTTTATTGATATAGTTATTTTTCTAAATATTTTCTACAGTTTTATGTGGGGGGGGGTTGTACATTTATATAATGTGATTCCAAATATTCTGTTATGTGTGTTTTTTTTAACTATGTTATATGGAATCAATAAAATTGTTAAAAACAAAAAAATCTATAATTGTATATTTTTCTATAGTTTTTTATTACGTTACTTCATTTGCAATGCTTCATAGGATTGTAGTTCATTCCCTGATTAAAGACATAAGTACACAATCTTGTATCATGACTTTTTGTCAGATTTTGTCTGAATAATCAAAGTTTGTAATATTGTGATTCACCTCTGAGCTGGTTGGTTTGGTTCATGGCTTACACCTCTTTTATTAGGAATTTTATTAAATCTCTATGAAAAAAATGGGAACCAAGGGGGGCCTGGTTATCTCAGCGAGTACTGATGTTGACTACCACCCCTGGAGCCGTGAGTTTGAATCCAGGGTGTGCTGAGTGACTCCAGCCAGGTCTCTTAAGCAACCAAATTGGCCTGGTTGCTAGGAAGGGTAGAGTCAAATGGGGTAACCTCCTTGTGGTCATGATTAGTGGTTCTCGCTGTCAATGGGGCGTGTGGTAAGTTGTGTGTGGCTCGTGGAGAGTAGCATGAGTGTCCACATGCTGTGAGTCTCCGCGGTGTCATGTACAACAAGCCACGTGATAAGATGCGCAGATTGACGGTCTCAGAAGCGAAGGCAGCTGAGGCTTGTCCTCCGCCACCCGGTTTGAGGTGAGTAACCGCACCACCACAAGGACCTACTAATAGTTGGAATTGGGCATTCCAAATTGGAAAAAAAGTGGATACAAAAAATGGGAATCAAGACCACTGAATAAGTGCATAAATTGCATAGTTAGCTTAGCAATATATTAATACTATTAAAATCAAATATGAGTTGAGTTTACAATATGCTTCATGTGATGAGTGCTATTTGCATGATGCACAGTTTTGCTGCCTATGTAGTGTATTCTACTGTAGGCAACAGACAGAAAGACAACTTATTAGCTTTTGAATGTCTGGTGATTGACACCCCTTCCTGTGTGATACAGAATTGTAACTCGAGCCAAAGTAAACCAACACTGTCACAATCAAACTCTATCAATCACACTTCATTGAGCAGGAAATCTCTGAAGTTAAAGAGGGTAGTACTCACTGGCTGGTGAAGGCGTACTGTATCCACTGAGGGGTAGGGTGGGCAGTGAGGGTGGAGATAGCCCCCCCAGCATGTGCGGGAAGAAGTATGAGTAGTGGGCCAAGGGGAAGCTATTGAGGTGCGGGCTGGGGTTACCCTTACCAGACATGGCCGCTGCTAGAGTCCAGCCCGGTCACACAGAAAAATCCATAACGGCACTCACCATAGATGCTTTAGATAAATTATTCCACCATTAGGCATCCAGCGGAGATGGAGGATGCATTTTGGTGTGTAAACGATTATTCCATGTGTCGCTGGTTGATGATGTCTTTAGAAATGGTGAGTCCAGATGGATGATTGGAGGGGTGACTATCCTTTGCTGCTGAGGGGTTTTCTGTTGGGTTGAGTTATGATGAAGTTGCTTCCTGTTTTATGAAAGCTGATGTCATTTGAAGCTGTTGTGTTTATTTCCAAAAGAAATGTCCTAAGAAGATTCAAATCTGTTTAATGAATCCAGAAGTCAGAATGTGCATTTGTAAATGATCAGTTCCACTTTTGTTTTGCTTAATTTAAACTCCTGCAGGTTTAAAAAAGAGAGAGAGAGAGAGAGAGAGAGAGAGAGAGAGAGAGAGAGCAGAGAGAGAGAGAGAGAGAGAGAGAGGAATTGAGATGAAAATTGAAATGAATCATTTTATTATTTACATTATTGTTTATTTTTTAATAGACACTTTTAGTGGTCTACAGATCTGATCAGTCTCATGAAATGTGTAATTTCGATTAGTTTGATTTAGTGGGAGTGAATCAGTGGTAGTGATTCAGTGGGAGTGAATCATTGTTTGAGGTGAACTTAGGTGACATTACTGAGTCTTGTATCACATGTTGCAATGACTCTGTAAGAAAAGACAATTCTGTCCAGTTCACCGCATAATTTAATAAGACTGATTACACCAATCTGTCAGGCACACACAAAATATGTTCAAAGGAAAAAGGAAAAAATCCACTCAATACCGCTCAAACACCAGAGGTCTGTTGCTTTAGGGGCATGTCTGTAAAATGTTCAGCAGTGTTTTTGTCTGAACACAGCACATGTACATGGTTTCCAGTGAGAGAATGTGTGTGAGCTATTTCTTCAATATTGGAGGATTTTTAGAGTCAGGCCACTGTTAAGGCCTGGCTTTTTTCATTTTGATCAAACTCACTGGCTACCATATACATGTGCTGTGTTCAGACAAACACACTAATTTAAATTTTACAGACATGCCCCAAAACATTTGACAGACCTCTATCATTTTGAATGGAATTGAATGGATTTCTTCGACACCAATGGACACATATGTGTGTGTTTGTGTGTGAGAACAATGAACAATACCAATCAGTCATTAGTATAGCTTGATGCATTAACCTAATTAAATCAGATAGACATCTTTAAAGAACACTAATATTTTTAGGACTAGATTAATTTTAATTCAATGCCAATGAAATAATACATTTAATCGTAATTAACCTCATGCGACACCGGTCAACATGCGTGGACGTAGTATTTTGGCTTCGCTATATGCAATGCATAATTTACATGAAAAAAACTAAATGACTAAATATTGTTCAGAAGACTCTAGACCAGTGGCTCTCAACCTTTTTTGGATGAACCTCATGTTCCACATCTCGTGCCTTGCTTCTCACTGATTCTTGCAGCGCTGTGCGATTAAGAGCTTGAAACGATCTGTGAGTAAAAATGCACCTGCTCTGTCAATTGAGCCGTATCCATCTACAGAGCCATACAGATGCTTTAGTGGAGGTTGTGACTCCACCTGTATATTTGACGCTGCAAAACCAGACACTTCAGATGTGTCACTAGACTTAAGTTTAAAATCAGATGAATTGAGGTACAAATGCATACCAACCCATATAACGGAGAACTGGTAATCTAATATTCCGAGTCTAGATAAAAGTTTTTATGCAAAGACGAACTTGCCGATCGATTTGATAAAAGACTGACAAACGCCCCCATTTGTGACCTAACATCCCCCTTGCTTCTAATTTGTTCTCAGCACCCCTAGCATCCTTTGAATGCCCCCGTTGAGATCCCCTGACCTAGACTGTCATTTAAGGGTTAATCTTATGATGCATTGTGTCAAGTGAATAAACAACATGACGTCAATTTCCTTGAAGAGCTCCTACGAATGCAGTGCCAACAAAAATGCCTCTGGTAAGAAATCGCTTTACATTTTTTAATTGAAACCTGTTTGATTGTAAAAAGAGAGTCTCTAATTTCGTTTGATAAGCTGCTTTAAAACAGCCGTACATTTCTCAAGTGTCAGCGCTGATAAACATAATGTCCGTATATGTGGAAACTGGCACCGCATTTTCTCAGAAGAAGAAAAATCATATTTGATATATTCAACACAGCTGTGGGTCATTTAGTATCATTTCAACCCCCAACAAACATCCCTGTGGCCAAAGCCCGTGTACACATGCAGATAAAAATAAATAATTAAAATAAAGAATAATAAAAAAGAAATGATAAAATGATAAAAAACACTTTTTATCAAACAACCATTGGTTGCCTAGCCTTCTATACGATATCTTCTCAAATGCTGCCACCTTGCCCATCTCTGTGCGCCACTTCTGTAATGAGGGCGCTCCAGCTGATTTCCATCCCCTAAGGTTGACCTGTCTGCCAATCATAACACTGGCTAGGACCCAATTTTTTATGCACTCATCCTGTATATTAATTACCACCCCATCGCCTAAAATACAGAGTCTGGGGAAAAATTACATTTGGGTGCCCAATATGTCACACATAATACCAAAAATCTTAACACACCACCAAAAAACACGAGTTGTGTCCCCATCTTCTGATTGGCATCACCAGCAGGTGGGTGTTTTTTTTAAGTAAAATAATCTCAAAAAAATGTATTTGTTTGTACCGCCTCTACCAGGTGTCTATAAAGTAACTTAATCCATCCAATAAAAGTATTCCCAAACCCATACATTTCCAAAATCTTAAAAAATAATCCCATTCCCCCATATCAAATGCCTTTTCGGCGTCAAGTGAGATTGTAGCAACCAGAGTCTGATCATTCGCCACTGACTACATGATATTGATGAAATGCCTAATGTTATCAGAAGACATATTGCCCAGAATAAACCTCACCTGATCTATATGTATAAAATATGTCATAACTTTACTTAATCGGTTAGCCAGAATTTTGACAATATTTTCACATCTAGCTGGATCAGGGATATTGGACGGTAACACTTACACTTGCTTTGATCTTTGTCCTTTTTAAGAATCAGACTAACCCAGGCTTGTGTCATGGTTGGCAGGAGCTTTCCATTCTTTAATGATTCCATATAAACTTCTAGCAAAAGTGGAGCCAGTTCTTAGCATAAGGTCTAAAAAAATTCAGTGGCAAGGCCATCTGGCCCCGGAGATTTTCCTGTAGGCAAGGCATTAATTACCTCGCCAAGCTCCTCCAAAGTTATCTCAGAATCAACAGAATGTTTTTGCTCAGTCATCGGTTTAGGAAGTTCTAATTGTTCCACAAAATATCTTCATCAGTATATGAAGATGTTGAACTATAGAGATCAAGATATAATTCTTTAAAAGCATTATTAATATCAATGGACATGGTTAATATTTCACCACCAGCAGATTTCACTGAGGGAATGGTAGAGAGTGAATGGTAGAAAAATTCTCTCTGTTCCCTTTACAAAAAGCTTCACTATGATGCTGCGCTGCTAAGTGCTACGGGGAACAACCCTAGTTGTGACCGAGCTGAATAATGTGTGCAACACGTCAATGAACATTGACCGGAATTTATAGTGTCGGCTTATGTAATCATTAGATGCACCTGCGGCCAGGCTATAAATGGATACGTCACCAGGTGTCGTCAGAAACTCTTTTTTTAGAGCGATTTTATTTCTGTGTGTTTTAAAAACCCTGTCAAAACTTTCTTTCCTCTGTTAGGAGTTAGAATTGGTTAGACAGTGTTCAGTGAATATTTTCCTCTTTTCTCTTCTGTTTAGAAAATATTATATATATATATATATATATATATATATATATATATATATATATATATATTTCTAAAAAAGAAAAGAAAAAAGGGAGAATGACTGAAAGCCGCAAACACTGCATAAGTTTTTGCTCTGTTTGTTTGGGGGTAGAGCACGCTGCTCTCGCGTTGCAGCAGGGCGGGTGCGAGCGCTGTGATTTGCTTTAACAGGCAAAATGCTTCAAAATGCTCACTCACGAAAAAAAAAAAATAGATCGTTTGTGGGGCTCTTGAGGGGCTCTCATTAGACGGGTTGATCACTTTATCTCACTCTCTCCCCAAACCCAGCTGGTCCTTCACAAGATCTCGAAGCGCGTTCCGACGCTTCTTCGGATCATGAGGAGGATCGCGATTCTCTTCCTGCTTCCGAGCTTTCCGTCCGCGATAAAAAATCTACAGAGGAATTGCTCGATGTTGTTACTTGTGCGGTTGCCAGATTGGACTGGCCACGCGAAAAAGAGACCCCCAAATGCTCCAAATTAGTGGACAGATTTTATCTTCCAGTCTAAGGAAGGGAACGCCTCATGGGTCCCTTCCCTTCTTTGATAACCTCCATGAAGAGCTTTTTTGCTCATGGAGAACCCCTAAAAAAAAAAAAAAAAAAAAAAAACATTATATTTTCTTCCGGTGTTCACATACCCTCGACGTCATTATATTCGACTATTTGGGTGCTGAGGCATGGGGGTATTCAGTGATGCCGCCGATCGAAGAGACACTTGCGGGCTATCTCTCGCCGGGCTCGGCATCGTCACTTAAGAAGCCCTCTCTCCCCTCAAAGCCTTGTAGGACAACCTCCACTTTAGTGGGAAGGGCTTATCAAGCAGCAGGTTAGGCTGGTGCTGCTCTGCACACTATGCTGTTTTACAGGTGTACCAGGCTGACCTCCTGGATGACCTGAGTGTGGGTTCTGCGCTTGACGAGCAAGCCTCAGACCCGCCTCGGTCCTGACTGAAGGGAGGCTCAAAAGCAAATCGTGGCGAGTCGTGCTCCTCCTCCCAGGGATTGGGGACAGTCTCGCCGCCCTCGCCAGCCCCCGAAGCAAGACCTCAGGACTATAATTTCTAGTACGAGAAAACCCTGACGGTCTTGCGCCTAGATTAGGAGGTAGCTCCCCTCGGGACGGGGCGTGTGCTTCACTTCACCCCTACCGGTACCCCCTCGAAGCCCCTCCATTCCCGCCACCTCTTGGTGTTTCGGGTTGCAGAGGCATCTGTCAAAATTGGGTGTTTTCGCTGTTCCTGCATTTTATTCAGGACGCGAAACACTCGACAACCCCTCAACAGGAAATGTTAAAATATAATACCCATCTCAGAGATCCTGACAGCGTGGAAACTTCTGCCATATATATTCTTTTCTGTGGGTCTTATAAGGGCGTCAGGATTTAATTCACTCGCCGCTTTTCCGTGTTTCAACGGCGTGTTCTCACTACCGTAAACCGGATTTCTTTTTATGTAAAAAAAACAAATACTTCCCGTTTCCATGGAGGGTGAGGGGTGGCGTCTGGCTTACAGTAGATCTTAAAGCTTGAACTACCCGTGGGTGTTCAAGTCCAAGATGATGCCTGTCAAGACGGTCGTGTCTCAAGCCCTACAACTCGTTTGGCTGGTCACCATCGATCTTATGACGCACTTCTATACTTCATTTAGAAGTTCTGCCACAACATGGAAAGTTCCTGAGGTTTGCTTCCGGGGGCGAAGTCTTCCAGGGTCAGGTTCTTTCACTCAGCCTAGCCCTTTTTACCCACACATTCACAATGCATGATGTAGCGCTGGCTCCTTGCGACTCCGGGGCATCTGCATTCTGAATTATGTAGATGACTGGCTGATCCTAGTGCAGTTCCAGGAACTGGCAGTTCAGCACAGGGAGATCGTCTTAGCTCATCTGTTTCTCTGTGGTTGAGGCTCAACGCCAAGAAAAGCTTCCTCTCTCCCACTCAGAACACTGTCTATTGGGGCATCGTATGGAGTTCAATCACAATGCGGGCACAACTGTCTCCCGCTAGGATTGAGTCCATTCAGATCACCCTGAGCAAAGTCAGGCTAGGTCAAGGTTGCACTGTTATCAGTATCAACGATTTCCAGGTCTCAGGGCGACCGCGTCCACGGTGATCCCTCTGGACCTTCTGCTCATGAGACTGTTTTTGTTGTGGCCAAAAGCCAGGGGATTTCTTCCAAGGGCCAAAATCCCTAGGCTAAAAGGGTTACGCGCCTCAGGCTTCGTTCCCTTTCTATGTGGTTCAGACCCCGGTTTTCTGCCTTGGGTCCCACTCTAGGTGCGTCTTGTTGTCGCAGGCTGCTAACGACAGACGCCTCCCTGACGGGCGGGGTAGCGGCCTTAAGTGGTCGTCCAGCTTAAGGGGATAGGAGGGTCGTCAGCTCGGTTGTCACAGTCACTGTCTCGGGTTGATGGCTGTATTTCTGGCCCTGAAATACCTCCTCCTGAGGCTGCCATGTCTTGGTGCGGGTGGACAATACAGTGGTAGCCTCTTACATAAATCATCAAGGAGACCTTGTCAGCTGTATTTCTGACACGTCGGGTTCTCCTTAGGGCCCAGGGCAAGCTCCTGTCACTCAGGTCAGTTATATCCATGGATGCCCATATATGGGAGCAGATTTACGGTCCAGACAGAAAATACCAACGGGGGAGTTAAGAACTCCACCCTAAGGTAGTAGTTGCCCAGAGTTCACCAGCAAGGGTTTTTTCCTCTTACTGATAGCACCGCGCTGGCCAAACAGGGCTTGGTTCTCGGAGCTAATCTCTTCCCTCGACGGCTCGCCTTGGGCGATTCCGAACAGGAAGGATCTTCTATCTCAGGCACAGGGCAATATTTCATCCCTGTCCCAAATTGTGGAATCTTTCATGTTTGGCCCCTAAGGGTACCAACTGAGGGACACAGGGCTCTCTCCTGAGGTTATCGAGACCTTTTTAAATGCCGGGCTTTTTCCACTTGGAACAAGTTTGGGTGAGATCTTAGGGCAGAAGAAGACCTCTTCGCCTCTATGAATAGCGCAATGTCTCCTCTACTTCTCCCTGAAATCACCCAGCCCCCTTGAGTCTGGACGTTAAGACACATACATGACCCAGAATGCGTCTGTATGTGTTTCTTTCCCGGGTTTCTCTGCTCCCGGGAGTCTTGGCAATGTTCACCAGCAAGAGTCTTGCCTCCTATTAATGGCGCTGCGCTGGCCGAACAGGATATGTCTTGGAGTTAATTCCTCTCCTCGACGGCTCGCCTTGGGCGATTCCGAACAGGGAGGACCTTCTCATCCTTGGCCCGAATTGTGAAACCTTTCATGTCTGGTCCCTAAGGGTACCAAATGAGGTTCACAGGGTTTTCTCTTGAGGTTATCGAGACCATTTCAAGTGCTAGGGCTCCCTCCAATTGGAACTGATCTGGGTACATTTTACAGGGCAGAAGAGGACCTCTCTACTTCTCCCCGAGTCACCCAGCAACCCCCCCCCCACTCGGGAGGGGCTGATCGTAGTAACGCATTCATAGCACAAATGCGCCTGCATGCGTTTCCTTCTACTAAAGTTCTTATTACAGAACCAGCTAACTGCCAGTTTGCTTCAGTTCTGGATTTTCTGTAGAAAGAACTGTCAGCGGGCACTTGCCTCGCCACTGCCAGGTTCTATGTGGCCACTACGGTTTGCCACGGCTTGGTGGGCGGGGTGCCCTCAAAGAGGCATCCTCATTATTGCCCGGGCCTACGAGGCGCGCGGTCAAGCTTCGTCAGTAGGTTTTAGGGCACACTCTACCAGAGGGCTCTCCACCTCTAAAACCTTGGCTAGAGGTCTCCCTCTGCAGCAAGTTTGTGATGCGGCAGGTTGTCCTCTCCGTACACATTCATTAGATTTTTATAGTTTGGATGTTCTGCCACTCCGGGCTCTTATGCCCTTGAGTCGACATCTCAAACTCATGTCTGGACAAGTTTGTGATGCGGCAGGCTGGTCCTCTCCGCTCACATTCATCAGTTTTTATGACAAGTTTGTGTTGCGATAGGGTTCTCTTCGCACACATTCATCGAACTTTATGGGCTAGATGCTTTGCTACTCCGGACTCTTATGTCCTTGAGTCAACATCTCAGCCCATGCCTAAACAAGTTTGTGATGCGGTAGGTTGTCCTCTCCCCACACATTCATTGGACTTTTTTAGTTTGGATGTTCTGCACTCCGGGCTCTTATAACCTTGAGTCGACATCTTAGCTCATGCCTAAACAAGTTTGTGATGCGGCAGGCTGGTCCTCTCCGCTCACATTCATCAGTTTTTATGACAAGTTTGTGTTGCGATAGGGTTCTCTTCGCACACATTCATTGAACTTTATGGGTTAGTTGCTTTGCTACTCCGGGCTCTTATGCCCTTGAGTCGACATCTCAGCTGATGCCTGAACAAGTTTGTGATGCGGCAGGCTGGTCCTCTCCACTCACATTCATCAGTTTTTATGACAAGTTTGTGTTGCGATCAGGTTCTCTTCGCACACATTCATCGAACTTTATGGGTTAGATGCTTTGCTACTCCAGGCTCTTATGCCCTTGAGTCGACATCTCAGCCCATGCCTAAACAAGTTTGTGATGCGGCAGGCTGGTCCTCTCCGCACACATTCATCAAAATGTAACGGTTTAGATGTTTATGCTACTCCGGGCTCTTATGCCCTTGAGTCGACATCTCAAGCTCATGTCTGAGACCTCTCGCTTTTTTGTGAGTACACTGCACAACCGTAGGGGTCCGGACAGCCCCAAGTGCTTTTGTAAAGGGAACGTCTCGGGTTACATGTATAACCCTTGTTCCCTGAAAAAAGTGGAACGGGACGTCCCACTGGGACGTCCCAGGACTGCTCTTCAAAAAGAAGTATCTGACGACACCTGGTGACGTATCCATTTATAGCCTGGCTGCAGGTGCATCTAATGATTACATCAGCCGAGGCTATAAATTCCGGTCAATGTTAACTGACGTGTTGCACACATTATTCAGCTCAGTCACAACTAGGGTTGTTCCCCATAGCGCTTAGCAGCGCAGCATCTCGTTCCGCTTTTTTCAGGGAACAAGGGTTACACATGTAACCCAAGACGTTTTATATATCTAGCCAAAAGCTTCCCTACCTTGCCCCCTGATACAAAGTATGACTGTCTTGCTCTGAATAGCCAAAACTCTGTGACAAAATAGTATTATATCTGTATTTCAATCGGGTCAATTCCCTGAGGCCATTAGAAGACATTCGGGGCTTCAGCTCTGCCTCAGCCCTTCTAATATTCCCTTACAATTCCATGAGCTCTTGTGCTTTGGATTGTTTAGTGAATGAGGCATACTGTATGATCCGACCCCTAAGAACCGCCTTAAGTGCCTCCCAAGCCATGCCCACAGAGGATACTGAGGACCAGTTGGTCTCCATATAAACATTGATTTCAGCCTTTAGCATTTGTTGGAATTCAGGATGTTGCAAAAGGGATACAGTACATTAAAGCACCAATTATATGATTTATTTTTCTCCTTTTGTGGCAACACCTCTAAAGACACCAGAATGTGATCTGAGACTAAAATGTTTCCAATGGAAGAATCAACAACAGATGAAATGAGGGACTTGGATATAAAACCAAAATCTATTCTAGATTAATCTTATGGACTGATGAAAAAATATGTATAGTCCCTACCAGATGGGTTCCTCCCCATATCTTCCCCAATTTTTCAGATTAGAAAGGTGCCTTTCTTAATGAAACACAATATCATATTTCTTACGCTTAAGAAATCTTCCTTCTTTCTATGGAGTGCCCCAACCCATTCAAATTCCACGTGGAAAGACACAATCCACTCATATTAACTTTTGACATTTTGACATACAAGAAAAAATAGATAGCGTTTCAAAAACAACAGCATAAAACCACAGTGCAACATTAGTGCAACCATTAAAACCAGAACATCCCCCAGAACAAAACAAACAGACAAAAGAGAAACATGCACATTAGCCCCACACACGACAGTGCCAACTGGCATCCATCCTTCCAAACTCTAACAGTCACGCCTACGAGAACCCCTGCGACAGCTTTGCTGTCAGATTACTTAAGTCCGGTGTTTCTGAGATAGAATTAGACAGCAAAATATTATCTATAAACAAACTCCAGCCAATAGACGGAATAAACACAAAGAGTGTGTAGATTCATCCATAAAACTGTCCTGAATGTGTGACACTCTACAAAATAAACTCCAGCCACTAAGCAGAACCAGCACAAAAAAAAACGAAAGAAAGAAAAGTTTCCTCAAACAGTCAAGCAAATGTTCAGTTCAGTGAGCCGGTCCACTCGGCTGCAACGTGAGTACATCAAGATGACTTACTTACTCCATTGACTTTATGAAGGACATTGCTTGCTGTGGGCATGTGAATGCTTTATGGCAATCCTTAGCATTTATTCTTAATTTGGCCGGGAATATCAGTGCAAAAGTGACCTTCTGTTGATGTAAAAGTTTCTTGCATTTCTTGAATCGATCACATTTCTCTCTTGTCAAATTCACGAAGTCTGGGAACAAGAAAATGCAGTGATTCTTCCAAGAAAGTCTCCCTTTACTCCTCGCCTCGCATAACACAAGATCTTTATTGGATGATCTCAGAAATTTGGCCAGAATTGATGGCCTTTTTCCCTCCGCGGATCGCCAAGCAGGAACCCTGTGAGCTCGCTCTATTTCCATCTTATGGCCTACCATGTCGAGCCTTGAAATCCACCTTGGTTGCTAGCTGATTAGCAGATCATTCCCTCTCCAATAACTCCAGGTAATCAATCTGTTTCTCAACATCCCCCACTCTTGTAACCACATCAGAGAACTTTGTCTCCATGGCAGTGATCAATCGACTTATCACAGCAAGATCCTCCCAAGTCAGCAACGACCTTCGTCAGCATTGCCGACATGTTCAGCCTCTCTCGCCGCATTTCCCACACCTCCTCAACTAAGTCGACTCCCAGGCTTGTGGCCTGCTCAGGGACATCAGCTTGATTGAGCATGTAAGTGTGAGGTTTTTGAATTATTTTACATTGTCCTCCTAGAACAGTTATGGAACAGAGTGTATTGAATCTCACTGGTTTATGTCATTAAAAGTGTTAAAACTAGCAAAGTGCGCAGAGCTCACCGTTCACCTGTCCGAACCACGAATGGCATCACTTGACTTGATTGCAATACGGTTCTACTGATTACCATTAATAAATGCATTCCTATATTTACTGTGTATTTTCACATTAAGAATCAATATTTTCATTCAACAGTAGGGCTGCAACTAATGATTATTTTGATAATCGATTAATCTAACAATTAATAGAACGATTATTCGACTATTCGGATATTATGGCAAAGATTAATCATTAGCTCTTAACAGACTCATTGGCTCTCACCAGACACGTTATCCCTCTCTCCAGCATCTCCTCATCTGTGCTTCTCAGAGAAAATGGAAGAACTGGGGTATTCTGGAACCAAACTATCCCACTCTTTTGCTGCAAGCCCCCAGATATCAAGCAAAAAACGGCAGGCCCCTCAACCACCAAAGCCTGCGGGCACAGCTCGCCCTCCCCCTCCTCCTGTGAGAGCTCTTCGGCCTCTGTCACAATACCAGGGCTCACACCCTCCTCCATCTGCTCGAGGTGAACCAAAAACAACTGATACCAGCTCTCAGTGATATGTGTCAGGTCTCCGCTATGATAACAGTAACTTTCTCAAATGTTTACAAAACAAGCGGGAACCCAGTGTGCCGGTATCTTTCTCTATTGCTGTTCGATTACATGATAGAATGTCTAATGCCTTCAAAAGCCGTACGGCAAACCCATCTAATCTGGTGCCTATTACACGCCAAACTAAGATTGCTGTGGGGACAAAAAGTAAGACTGTTAAGTTAGCACTTTTAAACATCCGCTCACTTAAAAATAAATAACTTCTAGTCAACTACTTAATAAGCACATACAACCTGGATTTTATGTTTCTAAATGAAACTTGGCTAGAAGACAGCTGTAGTGCAACAGTCCTTAATGAAACATCCCCTCCTAACTTTACTTATTTGAGTGTCTGCAGAGAAGATAGGAGAGGTGGGGGTTTAGCTGCTCTCTTTAAAGATGTCTATCAATGTAAGCAAATATAATTTGGGAATTACCTGTCTTTCAAATATCTGGGTAGTGTGTTAAAAGGTGCTCCACGCATTTTACTTATCATTTTTTACAGGCCTCCAAAATACTCTCCAGCCTTTGCTGAGGACTTTACAGAACTGTTATCAACAATTACCTCAGAGTTTGACTGTTTTGCCATTGCTGGAGATTTTAATGTTCACATAGATAATGCAGAAACCAATATGACAAAAGAAATCAAAACTGTTTTAAAAACTTTTGATCTGACTCAGCATGTACATGGACCCACACACAATCATGGACACACTCTAGATTTATTTATCAGTAAGGGTCTAAACATTTCATCGATTGTTATTAAGGATGTAGCACTGTCTGATCATTTCTGTGTTTTCTTTGATATATTGATCTCTCCTGCCATTGAAGCTAGATCTGTGTCTGTTAAGAAGAGATGCTTAAATGAGAACACTAGTGTAATATTTATGAAGGCTATATCTTTAACACCAAGTATATCTGCGGACTCTGTTGATTTTCTCCTTGATTCTTTTAACTCAAAAGTTAAAAGTGTAATTGATGATATTGCTCCTGTGAAAGTCAGGAAGAAGAGTGGCAGACAAAAAGCACCTTGGAGAAACTCAACAGCAGTGCAAAATATGAAAAGACAATGCAGAAAAGCAGAGCGCATGTGGCGGAAGACAAAACTTGTAGTCCATTATAACATCTACAAAGACAGCTTCCATGCTTTTAATATGGAACTAGGCAAAGCTAGACAGACTTTCTTCTCGAATATTATAAACAGCAACTTAAACAACACACGCACTCTTTTTGCGACTGTAGAGAGACTGACAAACCCCCCAAGCCAGATTCCCAGTGAAATGCTCTCAGACAGCAAGTGCAGTGAGTTTGCAGCTTTCTTCTCTGAAAAAATCAATAATATCAGAAAGGTGATCAGCACATCCTTGAGTTGTGCTGGGGTCAGACAAATCAAACCACAACCTGAGAAAGTAGTTACTATGTCTGATTTCAAAGAAATTGATGGCAAAATTTTGGAAGAAACCGTACAGCACCTAAAAACATCAACCTGCGCCCTTGATGCACTTCCCACATCTTTTTTCAAAAGTGTGTTCAGCTGTTTAGAAGCAGATCTCCTAGAAGTGATAAACTCCTCACTTTTCTCTGGGAGTTTTCAAAATTCCCTGAAAACTGCAGTTGTCAAGCCCATCTTGAAAAAGAGCAATCTGGATAAGACCATTTTAAGCAACTACAGACCGATCTCAAATCTTCCTTTCATAGGCAAGATCATTGAAAAAGTTGTCTTCAATCAGCTGAACAAATTCTTGAACTGAAATGGATACTTTGACAATTTTCAATCTGGTTTCCGATCGCATCACAGCACAGAGATAGCGCTCATAAAGATAATAAATGATATACAGGCAAATTATCAGTACTGGTACTACTCGACCGCAGTGCTGCATTTGACACTGTCGATCACAACATACTTCTTGACAGGCTGAAAAACTGGGTGGGGCTTTCTGGGATGGTCCTAAAATGATTCAGGTCATACTTAGAAGGGAGAGGTTATTATGTGAGTATAGAAGACCATAAGTCTGAGTGGACGTCCATGACATGCGGAGTCCCTCAAGGCTCAATTCTTGCTCCACTCCTGTTCAACCTGTATATGCTCCCATTGAGCCAAATAATGAGAAAGAACCAAATTGCTTACCACAGCTATGCAGATGACACACAGCTCTACTTAGCCCTATCACCTAACGATTACAGCCCCATTGACTCCCTGTGCCAATGCATTGATGAAGTAAACAGTTGGATGTGCCAAAACTTTCTTCAGTTAAACAAAGACAAAACTGATGTCATTGTGTTTGGAAACAAAGATGAAGTTCTCAAGGTGAATGCATACCTTGATGCTAGGGGTCAAATCAAGTCAGGAATCTAGGTGTGTCTCTAGAGTCAGACCATAGTTTCAGTAGTCATGTCAAAGCAATAACTAAATCAGCATACTATCATCTGAAAAATATTGCAAGAATTAGATGCTTGATTTCCAATCAAGACCTAGAGAAACTTGTGCATGCATTCATCACCAGCAGGGTGGATTATTGTAATGGACTCCTCACTGGCCTTCCCAAAAAGACCATAAGACAGTTGCAGCTCATACAGAACGCTGCTGCCAGGATTCTGAGCAGAACCAGAAAATATGAACATATCACACCAGTCCTCAGGTCTTTACACTGGCTCCCAGTTACATTTAGGATTGATTTTAAAGTATTATTACTGGTATATAAATCACTCAATGGGCTAGGACCTCAATATATTGCAGATATGTTCACTGAATATAAACCCAACAGATCACTCAGATCATTAGGATCACATCAGCTAGAAATACCAAGGGTTCATTCTAAGCAAGGAGAGTCTGCTTTTAGCTATTATGCCAGCCGCAGCTGGAACCAGCTTCCAGAAGAGATCATATGTGCTCCTACATTAGTCACATTCAAATCCAGACTCAAAACACATCTGTTTAGCTGTGCATTTACTGAATGAGCACTGTGCCACTGTGTGTCCGACTGTTTGTACTGTATTTTATTTTATTTTATATTCTAAACTGTTTCAATTATTCTTATTTTTTTTTCTATTCTTATTTTAATCTCTTCTATGTAAAGCACTTTGAATTACCATTGTGTATGAAATGTGCTATATAAATAAACTTGCCTTGCCTTGCCTTGTACTTTGTGAGCTACATCAGCTGAAGCTGTTTGGAAAGTTTAGAGTGCATCTGGACTGTGATCAGTGTAATTCTTCCTCTCATCAGTCAGGAGCAAACTGCAGTGCTGCTCTCACACGTCATCCTTACAGTTTAATGTGATCTCATATTACATTAAATGTGATCAAACGACTATTTGGCAATGGACATTTTTGTCGAATTTTTTTTACTGTCAACGTTGTTGATAACGACGACTAACTGTTTCAGCTCTATTCAACAGCTGAAAAATGTTGCTTTCAGAGGCTTTATATGGAGTGAGGATGAAAATAAGGTGCAATTTGAACTGTTCTGAGACTAGTGAAGACAGAGCACACTGGAGTAATTCAGTAAATAGGGAACAAGGGAGCATCCTATAGCTCTCTATGCATTTAAGTGCATTCACTCCTAAAATCTGATCAAAAGTTCAGTTTCAGGCTGCAGATGATGTTTGGATCACTCAACATGTTTGATACACATGGGACAATGATCATCAGTACATAGATTCACCATTTATTGTTGTGTTAGGATGGCTCTTTATCAAGGTATTATGCCGAAGTAAAACCAGGTCAGACCAACGTGATAACAACCTTTTATTTCTCTATCTCCATAACTGTACAACTCCCCACTAGGGGGCGGTAATTAACCATATATCATTTAACCCTATCACTACATCCCCCTTTCTGAGATATATACTTTACATCACATCAGATACATAAATATATGTGTGTGTAAATGACATACTTTTACAGTTTACTACAAAACTACAAAATCAGTTATCTCTTTTATATTACTAATATACTTGTAGCTTATTAACATTTTTAACAATTTTCTTAGTTTTATTTTCTCTTCTTTTCCCCACACACTTTCATTATTCAACACATCTGCACAAGTAAAACAGATTATTTCTTCGTCTTCTTTTTTTTTTCCTTAAAGAACATATTTTTTTCCCTTATCTAAGAAGGGTGGGGTAGACTGCCCATACCTTCTACTGAGTGTGGGGGTTTATTCTGCCACGTAGCAAATCACTCAGTTCTCCCAAGAGCACCTGCTAACTATGCACAAAGTCCTTCAAGTACCTTGGGGGTCTTCTGTCCCTGGAAGGATACCTTTTCAATGGAGTGTTGAGAAGGACTGAAGCATTATCCGAACATACAACATCTGGTCCAACATCAGAATTTTTGTTTTCCAGTACAGGTGTATTAAGACTTGATGTTTCTACTGGCAGTGCTACTGGGGTTGACACCAGGTGACTACGATTCCGATGAAGGACACCCTTAGGTGATTCCACCAGGTATGATCTTGGAGTCTCCGCTTTCATAATCACAGCCCCTTTTTCTTTAGTGTCTTTAATCCACACTAGCTCACCTGGATGCAACTGTGGTAAGTCATGAGCTCTGTGTCTTTTATTATACTGTTTACTTTGTTTCTTCCTCTTAACCATTTCCTCTGCTTTCAGACGATCCATGTCCATCCAACCTGGGTTTAACATTGATGGAAAAACTGGGACAGTCGTGCGAAGCTTTCGGCCCATCAGCAGTTCTGCTGGACTATATCCATTAGCTAATGGTGTTGCCCGGTACTCCATAAGAGCAAGATATGGATCTGCTGCTTTGGTAAGAAAATCCTTCACAGTCCTCACTGCCCTTTCAGCTTTCCCATTGGCTTGAGGATATCTGGGACTGGACGTCGTATGAGAGAAACCCCACTCTTCAGCGAATTTCTTGAAAAATTCTGCACTGAATTGTGGTCCATTGTCTGATATCACCTCAGTAGGAATTCCATGTCGGGCAAACATACTTTTGAGATGGGTTACCACACCTGAAGCAGTTGTTGATGACAGTTTGGCTATTTCTACAAACCGGGAAAAATAGTCAATCACCAGCAAGTATTGATCCTCTTTCCACTGAAACAGATCTGCTCCAACTTTTGTCCAAGGCCTCTCAGGGAATTCTGTGGTAATCAATGTCTCTTTAAAGTTCTTCCTTTGACTTGCACAAATATCACATTTCTCCACCTTTGACTGAAACTGTGCGCTGAGACCCAGCCACCAAACTGATTGCTTAGCACGTTCTCTACACTTTGCAATGCCCTGGTGTGCAATGTGCAGTTTCTCCAAGATCTCACTCTGTAGTGATTTTGGAATCACCAGTCGACAGCCTTTTAACAATAGTCCATTTTCTATGGTTAACTCCCCAGCATATTGGAAGTACTGCTGCACCATGGTTTCCACTCTGTTTTTAGACGGCCAGCCTTCTAGAGCGTACTTTTTCACCAGCTGCAAAACTGGATCAGCTTCCTGATGTTGCTGAATTTCACGAAGTCTCTTTTCAGTTGCAGGTAAGCTTGTTACAATAGTGTTCACGTACAGGTTCATCTCTTCTTCCTTTTGTTGTCTGTCATGTTCTCCTTCTTGTCCAGGTGCTCTAGAAAGGACATCAGCAGTCACAATATTTTTCCCTGGAACATGCGAAATAGTATAAGTGAACTTCATGAGTCTCATCCGCAATCTTTGGATACGTGGTGGTAGTTCGTCTAGGTTCTTTGAACTCAAGAGGGGTACCAATGGTTTGTGGTCTGTTTCTACATGAAAGGAAAGACCTACGAGAAAGTCTGAGAAGCGCTCACAAGCCCAGGTGACAGCTAAGACCTCCTTTTCAATTTGCGCATATCTCCTTTCCGTGTTTGTAAGTGCTCTTGATGCGTAAGCAACAGGATTAAGCTGCTCACCTTGTATCTGTAGCAATACAGCTCCCAGCCCGTATGATGATGCATCAGCTGAAACAACTGTGGTGGTTTTTGGATTGTAAAGAGCCAGCCCCGGCGGTGCGTTTAGATCTCTTTTAATATCCTCAAAAGCTCTCTGTTGTTGCTCTCCCCATGCCCACATATTCTTTTTCTGCAGTAGATCTCTCAAAGGCTGCGTTTTCTCAGCTAGGTTTGGTAAAAACTTCCCTAGGTGGTTTATCATGCCCATGAATCTCCGCACTTCACTTACATTTGTTGGCTCGCTCATTTGTGTGACTGCACGCACCTTTTCAGGATCTGCTTGAACTCCTGACTCATCCAGTATCTGACCAAGGAACTTCATACTCTTCTTAGAGAATTCACATTTATCATTGAGAGTCACTCCTTCCTTTTTCAGTTTTTGCAGCACAGCAAAGAGATGTTGATCATGTTCTGTCTGAGACGCTCTGAACACTAATATATCGTCCATGTGGCACAAAACTCCTTCTAGACCCTCCAGCATTTGCGACATGGAACAGGAAATGTTCTGGAGCTGACGATATTCCAAAACAAAGTCAGTTGAAGCAGAACCTTCCAATAGGAGTAATAAAGGTGGTGAGGAGGGCTGAATTCTGTGATAAAGGAATCTGCCAAAATCCTGAGTTGGCGTCCAGTTTCGAGAAGACCGTGGCTCCTTCCAGTTGACCCAGAGAATGTTCCACAGAAGGAAGAATGTATCTTTCTCTGTTTACTGCACAGTTGAGCTTTGTTAGATCTACACATATGCGCACTGCACCGCTTGGTTTCGGAACAACGACCATGCCTGCGCACCAGTCAGTCGGTTGTTCTACTCTAGTAATCACTCCTTGATTCTCCATGCGTTCCAATTCCTGTTTCACTTTTGACATGAGGGGTAATGGAATACGACGGGGTGTTGACAGTGAAAAAGGCTTAGCGTCAGGCTTTAGAGATATCTCATAGTCTCCCTGCAGCTTTCCCAGACCCTTGAATAATTCTGGAAACTGTCTTTTCACTGACTCCAGACTATCAAGGTTCACTGTATCGATTCTTGCTATGATATCTAGAGCCTGGATTGCTGGCCGCCCGAGTAATGCCATTTTCAATCCCGATATTACGTATATGTCTTGAGTAGTGGTTTTATTTTTCATACTGAGTTTAGCTGTGCACCTACCCTTGACCTGCAGTGAATCTTGACCTGGTCCCAGCAGTATCTTTGAGGTTTTCTGCAGTTTACCAAAGTTTTCCTCCTTAAACTGTTCTTCAGAAACCACCGTGACATCTGCTCCCGTGTCCACTTTGAACAACACCTCAGAATTATTCACTTTTAGTTTAATCAGCCAGGGGGCATCATTCTGCTCTGTACTAACAGTACCTAAGAATGCTATGTCACTCTCTTGTTCATCGCGAGTCATGTTTATTTCACTTATTCCTCTGGACCTGCAAACTTTTGCATAATGACCCTTTTTCTTACAAAGGTTGCATAATGCTTGTCTTGCTGGGCATTGAAATTTGCTGTGAAATGGAGTTCTTCCACACCACTTACATGAGATGGACTTTTCTGACACTGTTTGTTTCTCTGCCATTCTAGCAGGCTTTCTCTGCATCATACCTCGTCCTTTATTGTAAGGTCATTGCTGTGCATGAACAATGTCAATATTTGTTACTATATCACTTTTGAAATTGCCTTTCAGCTCCTCTTGCTGTTTCTTTACCAGCTCACTTTGGCATACACGTGTGACAGCCTTCTCTAAAGTGAGTTCAGAATCCATCTGAAGTTGCTCTGGCAATCGTTTATCTCTCAGTCCAACCACTAATCTGTCTCGAATCATTTCACTATATAATTCTCCATAGCCGCAATGCTCAGCTAGGCAATGTAGTGCTGTGATGAAATTATCTGCAGACTCTCTTGTTTCTTGCTGTCTCATATTAAACTTTGCACGTTCAAATATCACATTTCTTTGTACTACAAAGTGTTCATTCAATCGCTCCATAACAGTATTGTACTCACTGAGCTGTTCTGGAGTGAGACGCAGTGATGTGAGAATGTCCTCTGCTTCATCGCCCATTGTATACACGAGTGCATTCACTTGGTTCTCTTCTGCTTGTAACTCAAGTCCAGATGCAACTCTAAATCTTTCAAACCTTTTACTCCACTTTGGCCACTCTTCTGGTTTTGAAAAGTCGAACTTTTGTGGTGGCATTACCTGAAACCGATCCATTTTCTCTCACGCAGCTCTCTCCTCTGCACGTGTCGAGCGATTTTTTATTTTTATTTTTTTTAGCGTGAATTCTTCGTATCACTCTTGGCAAAAGGGCTGTCTCTGTCCTCCTATGCCTTTCTTGTGCAATCTTCTGACACCATGTTGTGTTAGGATGGCTCTTTATCAAGGTATTATGCCGAAGTAAAACCAGGTCAGACCAACGTGATAACAACCTTTTATTTCTCTATCTCCATAACTGTACAACTCCCCACTAGGGGGCGGTAATTAACAATATAACATTTAACCCTATCACTAAATTTATAATGGATCATTTTATTTTAACATGATTGGCAGTGATTGGATGATGCTGGACATTACCTTGAATCAGAATTAATTATGGAAATTTGTGATGTAATGTCTGTAACATCTCAAAATGTTACTCAAAACACAAATAATTTGATGAAAAAAAGACTTTCTATAGTTTAGTGCTATTTAAAATTTCACAACTTAGTCCCGCTGTCCACATATGTGGACATACATTTTTAACTTTATGTTTTTTTCTAGAACTAATAGATATAAATCAAAAAGGGAAAATTAACACAGCAGTCACACTGGGGTCTCAGGAGCTAAATGACAAATATCAATAATTGCTATAATAAAAGGCACCCAAATAAATCTAATCTGAATAAAACATTTATAATATACAAGCAATAAATATAATAATTTTGATATACAGACCGAAATAAACTGCATTATTGTGGCAGATGATTAAATTATTGATTATACCAATGTTTCCCAACCACTGTGCCATGGCACACTAGATTGATTATAAATAAAATATAATTTCAGGGATCCAAACTCCTCACCTTTAGGAGAAATTCGCCAATTTGAAACCATAATCGGTCACTTTTGTGATTATGAAGAGCAATGATTAATGTGCAAATGTGAGTGATATTTATACGTGTAGAGGGTCATCACATGACTCGCGTCAGTGCTGCAGAATACATTGAAGTCTATGAAGTGAGTGATATTTATACGAGTAAAGGGTCATCACATGACTCACATCAGTGCTGCAGAATACACTGAAGTCTATGAAGTGAGGGATATTTATATGTGTAAAGGGTCATCACATGACTCGCATCAGCACTGCAGAACACATTGAAGTCTATGAAGTGAGTGATATTTATACATGTTAAGGGTCATCACATGACTCGCGTCAGCGCTGCAGAACACATTGAAGTCTATGAAGTGAGTGATATTTATACGTGTAAAGGGTCATCGCATGACTCGTGTCAGCGCTGCAGAATACACTGAAGTCTATGAAGCGAGTGATATTTATACGGGTAAAGGGTCATCATATGACTCGTGTCAGCACTGCAGAATACATTGAAGTCTATGAAGTGAGTGATATTTATACTTGTAAATTCGATGGTCACAAGCAATAAAAGAGAGAGAACACATAATCCTGGAGTTCCCAAGAAAGACTCAAAACACATGCTGTTTTGTCCTCCGATATGAACCAATTTGCAACACTGAGACTCATCATATCAAATCGTGATTATTATCCTGCAAACAGCAGATAAAAAGCATTTCATCATCCTGGAACATTTCACACAAAGTCACAGTACTTTGCTGAGTTAACCCTATAAAATATACATTTAAACACACAATTTACACCATACCGAGCCTTGCTAGATAACTCTGAAAATTGCTTTGAACTGTGGTAACTTTTATAATTTACAAATTACTGATTATAGCCTGATGTATCTTTTCAAAATATGTGTAATGATTTGCAATCACTTCTAACTAACCAATCGATGATCATAATCTTTAATCTTATATGGTAACTTCAAGGTTCAACTGGATATTATACCCTGACAATCAGGTTTCACATAATGTGTAATGTATTATCCATGTTGTAAAACTAATGAATTAAACAGTATGATTTGTAACCAGGGATTTTCATTTTTTGTTCCCTACATGTATAATATCCATGAAAGAATTTCATATTTAGTATGAAAACGCTTGCTGGGTTAAGTAGAGAATGTTGATGACAACGAATATCATGCCTCTTATACTGTTGTCAAGATATAAAAGTTAATGAGTAAAGATACACTTTTTTTGATCGAGAAGACCCAAGATTCACCCAAACAAAGGGTTGTAAATCAATTCTGAAAAGTGACAGACCAGTTGACCATGTGAGCCGCATCCCTTCCAAACAGGAAGAACTCCTCTCTTCTCCGGCTCTTTGGTTCTTCCAGATCCTCCATGCCATGTAGCGTCCAAGGAAAACTCGGGACACACAAAGTCCCGAGGAAGCCTCTCACTCTCTGCTTTATGGTTCACACACCCAACGGGAGTTGCGGGTCCTCCTTACAGAAGGCCTTGCTTCAAAGCCGACCTCATCATTCATCCAGACAATAACTATCCGATCTAACAGAGGTCCAAACATCAACTAAACAAACTTTTGACCAAGAGCCAAGCAACATGAGGAAATGTGACGACACGCAAGTATATCTTCAGACTTTTGTGTTGGTGTATTAATTAAATAATTTGGGTAATCCGATAGCAAATCGATGTAGACTCAAAGAAGGATGAAATGGTTCTTAAAGTTTTGTCAACAGACTCCATAAAGTTCATTTTCACTGTACTGATCATTTATTTCACATTCTGTCACTCTTTTCACCAACCTGTCTCATGTATATATGTGTTAGATTAGATTTATGTTTAGAATAGTAATAAAGTTTGTCTGTGTTCAAAGACGATGTGACTGTGGTATATTTTGATAAATAATCTCATCCCTGTTTCTAAAAGATTTCGCTTCAAAGCTGTACCTAAATACATGTGATATTATTTTCAATAAGCCATGAGAATAATATCACTCTAATAAGTGAATTAATCATAATTCTCTTATTAAAGCTAATTCCTTACAGTAGAAATTGTGAGCTGATCCAACTAGGCATTTTATTACGATTTCAATGGTGGAGAATCTATTAAGACAAATAATCTTGTTATTTGTCATTTATCTAATTTATAATGGTTGTCGAATGCGACTAATTTAATTATACATTTCCTTACATAATAATGTAGAATAAGGACAATTTAATTGAATTCCTAGCTCACACAAATTTCCCTACATTTAATGGTGTAGAATTGTGGCAATGTAATCCATAACATGTACATCTACATTTATACTACCAAATTCCCTACATTGTAATATAGCATTGTTCATATGTCGTGTTTTAGTGGCCTCCGCTGTCACTGCGGGGAAAAAAAACATTCATCTGCTTTGTGTCTCTGTTCATCTGTTATCTTCATAAATAAATAAATGCATAATCTGCTATATGCTCGTCCTGTAAATTCATGATGAAAAATGAAAATGTGAATGAAAATAAAAGCTATTTGTGGAGCGGAGGGGGGCGGGGCCGGGCTAGATTTATGTGTTTTGGTTTTGAGTTTAATTAAATATCATTTATATTGACAAGCCGGTTCTCGCCTCCTCCTTGCCCATCTTAACCCCCTTACACTATTAAATGTCTTATTATAATTCAAATATGATAATTATAATGATGGGTAATAATAGATTATGACAGAATTTTTACGACCCTGTCCATCAAAATGACGGACGGTGAGAAAGACTAATGCAAGCACTGTATGTGACTTGTTTTTTCATTTTTTCAAACATTACAAGTAAACATGCTACTAAGACGCACAGAAAACATGGACAAGTTCTTGAAAAGGAAAAACATTGACGAAGGGTAGCCGATGTGGGATAGTGGTGTGCCGTACACTTTTGTAGTCGTAAAAAGTGTGACGTGGCAGAAAAATGTTGGGAAACACTGGATTAGGCAATTGTGCTTTGTCTGTGCTATTTTTAAAAGTTGTTTTTGGAGCATCTCACTGGTTTTCAGTGCCATAAATGCATTTTGGAAGCTTTGCCAATTTAAAAAAAGTTAAAACAGTGTCTGGAAATACCTGCGTTCTGTTGTGCTTCGTCCCGTGTGAATGGCTATTATTCTGTGGCTGCACTGCTTGTGAGGTTTGTTGAGATGTACTGACTGCCCCCTGCTGACCCTTCAAGCTTAAATTGCTCTGAAGTAAGAACCCATACCTTTATTACGGAATTTAAATATGGGTTAGAAGGCATAATTCATCACATTAATATTTTTAACACATCATTTTTTATATAATTAATTGGACTAAATTAACATGCTAAATCGATATCCCTAGTATTTGTTGAATGAGCAGTTTGTGTGGGAATGAGAAAGCATTGTGTGAAATCAAGTTGATGTAAGTTGACAGCAAAAGCAAGTAATGCTGTTTGCCACACACACACACACACACACACACACACACACACACACACACACACACACACACACACACACACACACACACACACACACACACACATGTTGTGTTTCCATGTTTTATGGGGACTTTCCATAGACATAATGGTTTTTATACTGTACAAACTTTATATTCTATCCCCTAAACCTAACCCTACCCCTAAACCTAACCCTCACAGAAAACTTTCTGCATTTTTACATTTTCAAAAATCATAATTTAGTATAATTTATAAGCTGTTTTCCTCATGGGGACCAACAAAATGTCCCCACAAGGTCAAAAATTTCGGTTTTACTATCCTTATGGGGACATTTGGTCCCCACAAAGTGATAAATACACGCTCACACACAACACACACACACACACACACACACACACACACACACACACACACACACACACACACACACACACACAATGAGCTATTTTTAATCTAATGTAAGCACACTGATCCATTTGAATACACATTCTCAGCATGAAATTAACCTCAAATACATCAATACAAGCAAGGCTAAACTCCAGGCGTTTGTGTTTCTCTCTCTCTCTTTGTGTGCGTGTGTGTGTGTGGTAATATTCACACACTGGACGTGTCTGAGGAAGGAAGTGCAAATGTAGGGCAGTGAAACACTGATGCTCTGCCAACATATTCAGCACACACACACACACACACACACACACACACACACACACACACACACACACACACACACACACACACACACACACACGGCCTCTAGGCATTACTCTTGTCAGATGAGAAGGACCCCTTGACATTTGTGCCTCTATTAGAAAGGTCAAACTTTAATTACGTGAAATGCCAGCGAGCATGCACTTGCTTTTATATAAACCCTACATGATCTGTGAAGTGAGTGTGTCTGCTGTCAGGGGGATGCCTGGTGTTCTAGAGAGAATCTATAGACTGATACATTAAAGTGCATGAACTGCCCGTTTAAGGTCCTGCCACAGCATCTCAATTGGGTTCAAGTCAGGACTTTGACTAGGCCACTCCAAAACTTTAATATTGCTTCTTTTGAGCCATTCAGAGGTGGACTTACTCTTATGCTTTAGATCGTTGGCTTGCTGCATAATCCAGTTGCGCTTGAGCTTCAACTCACAGACTGATGACCGGACGTTCTCCTTTAGGATTTTTTTGGTACAGAGCAGAATTCATGTTTACCTTAATTATTGAAAGTCGCCCTGAAGCAGCAAAGCATCCCCACACCATCACACTACCACCACCATGCTTGACTGTAGGTATGATGGTCTTTTTCTGGACTTGTGTGTTTGATTTATGCCAGATGTAATGGGACCCCTGTCTTCCAAACAGTTTTGGAGATAACGGCTCTCACTGTGGTTCTTTGGAGACCCAGAGCCTTTGAAATAGCTTTGAACTCTTCCCAGACTGATTTATTTAATTAACATTTTTCTTCATCTTTCTGGATATTCTTTTGACCTTGGCATAATGTGCTACTGGGTAAGACCTTTTAGGCAACTTGCTGCTGAAAAAGTTGTATTTAATTGTTTATTTGATTGAAGAGGGCTGGCAGTAATCAGGTCTGGGTGTTTCTAGTCCAGCTGAACCCCAATATGAATGCAGATTCATAGATTTGGGGATTTAGTAACTAAGGGGGCAAATAATTTTTCACACAGGCTCAGCTGATATTGGATAACTTTATTCTTCAATAAATAACATTATTATTTAAAAATTGGATGAGCAGGAAGTGGGAAAATGGTACTCAGAGTTATAGCTTACCATGACATTATCTGATTTATTCATGATTATAATTTTATTTATGGAAAATATAATAAAAATGTCATTGTATGCATTGTTTGATATCTTACAGATACTAACCTTTCACTTGATATTTATATTTATAAATTTATAAATTTGTAAACATTTATTTGTTTAAAGCTAAAGCTAGGTAAGCACACACACACACACACACACACACACACACACACACACACACACACGCTAATATGTAGGTCAGTTTGACTATTAATATCTTTGTTTCTCTTGGTGTCCACTTCATCATTCTTTGAAACATTTTATTGAAACAGTGAAATGTCAAACAGAATTTAAAAAATTGCTTTCAGCTGTCTGTATACACAATGACACACAGTGCTCTGGACCTAAAGGTTTGTGTTGTCTCACAGATCCCATATTGTATTCATTTGAAAAGGTCAATGTTTGTGATAGAGGCGGGAAATGTAATATCACACACACACACACACACACACACACACACACACACACACACACACACACACACACACACACACAGGACAAGGTACAGGTTGTCAAATGCTCTCTGATATTTACCTCTCCAACGCTGCGTGTGTGTGTGTGTGAGTAAGTGCGTGTGTGTGTGCGTGTGTGTGTGTGTGTGTGTGCGCGTGTGTGTGTGTGTGTGTGAGTTAAAACATTTTGGGTTAGTGTAGCTATTGACACAGCTGGAGGAATGGAAAATATTGCTTAACATGAAATCTTAGGAAATATGTGAGGTGAAAATGAGGAGAGAAAAGGGGATAGAGTAAACAAAGATAAAGAAGAAACTCTATCTGTTTCTTTCAAACACACACTTTGTTTAAATTTGCTATAAATGCCTCTGACCCCCACCAGAAGTTTATATTTTAAACCATAATTTAGTTTACAAACTTTAACCCAAACAATAATTTCTAAATATATTTGACATTTTCTGGAGAAAATGTGAGTGGTGCTTGCCCCTGCAAAACTCACCACGACAATGTTCGGATGTTCTGGGTGGTTGATAGGAGGTTGATCACTTGCCCAAGTAACAAAACCCAACCCTCAAGTTTATATGATATTCTGGTCTTTAAATGACTCATTTCTCTTCTTCATTGTACATCTTTGGGTTTGTACTCCTCTTTAACTTTCTGCCAGGCACAAATTGTAAGTTTGATCACAGAAAAGTAACAGAACATCTCGCTACAACAAGCTGCATGATGCTGATGACTCGTCTGAGCTGCCAACTTCGCGTCTGCTCAGCCAGTCTGAGGCTGACTGGTGGATGTCAACTATGCTTTCCCTCCGCTTGTCCGCTCTCACTACCCTGGATGGCGGGGCGGCCCACGGGCACATGGAAATCCCCCAGGTAGACTGAGCGGTTGCGATCCACCTGTGTCCCGAGACCGCATGGTACTCCCCTCCTGAGCCTGTAGGATGACGTTATCACTGACCTCGAAAGCCTACAGTGCAACCGGACAGGCAGCCTCTGCCCTGCATGCCATGGCTCTCCTGCAGGTCCACCAAGCCAAGGCACTCAAAGATCTGCACCTGGCTAGTCCCGACCCAACGTGCTGCAGGAACTGCACTCTGCCACCGACCTTGCCCCATGCCCCACCTGCCCGCCGAGGGCGTCCCCGAGACTAAACAACAGGTAGCTCTGCCTCAACCTGGGTCCAGCTCTCAGCCTCAGCATCGAGCACCTCGCAGGTGGCGTACATTCCCCGTCTCCAGGACCCCTCCCAGGACCAAGAAAGCGCAGAAGCGCTCCTGAGACGGGTGATCCAGGCTGTCAGACATTCGCTCCGGAGCTGATACAAGACCACTTTGTCCCCCGGTGGAGGGCTGGGAGGAGAATCCTTGTTTCATTTGCCGCACCGCCTTTCGGGCTGTGGTACACACATTCTCAATAAAAGAGCAATTTCCTCACTTCCTGGGTCATCCAGTCGGTGCGCACCATTCTCACAGCACCCCAGCTCAAAAACTCTACAGTCCTAGCTCCCAGGACGCAGCTTCCTCGCCCCCTGACACATGACTGCTCAGCCCCGGCAGGCCAGCGCTGACAAGTTCCGAAGACGCCAAGTGACACTTGTTCGCAAATTGCTGTTCTTCCCGAGCTGAGGACCCGCAGAGATGTGCAGTTCTGTCAGTGCTTTCATTCCTGCAGGAGAGGCTGAAGGGGAGGCTGTCCCCCTCCACCTTGAAGGTAGCTGCTATCGCAGCCCTAGAGTACGTATGACTTGATTATCAGGTTCCTTAAAGGCGCCCGGAGACTGAACACTCCCCAGCCAAGCCTGTTCCCTTCCTGGGATCTCTCAGACCTTCAGAGACCCCCTTCGAGCTACTTGACACAGTTAAGCTCAAGGCCCTCTTCCTGAAGAAGGCCCTCCTGATAGCGTTAGCCTCAAACAAGAGGGTAGGGGACCGACACCTGCCTGGAGTTTGGTCCGGCACATACTCACATTATCCTGAGGCCACGACTGGGCTACGTGCCCAGAGTTCGTACGACCCCCTTCAGGGACCAGGTTGTGAACCTGCAAGCAAGCTGCCCCGGGAGGAGGAAGCCTTCTCCTTGCTGTGTCTGGTATGTGCTTTGCATATCTATTTGGACCATACGCAGAACTCTAGATGTTCTGAACAGCTCTTTGTCTGCTTCGGCGGACGGCGGAAAGGGAATGCCGTCTCCAAACTGAGGCTGCCAGATGGGTCGTTGACGCCATTTCCTTGGCCTTCCAGACTCAGACTGTGCCCGCCCCCTTGCGGGTTCGAGCACACTCAACGAGAAGTGTGGCATTCTTGTGGGCACTGGCCAACGGCACCTCCCTAGCAGACATCTGCAGATCTACTGGCTGGGCAACACCCAATACCTTTGCGAGATTTTACAATCACAGGGTTGAGTCAGTCTCGTCCCGTGTTTTGTCAGGTCCGAGCCAGTAGATCTCGCACAGAACACACAGCTTCCTTCACCAAGTTGATCCAGTGTGCTTTCTCTCCCAGGTTAGCCACTAAGCATTGCTTCCTGGATGTTCTCCTCCTTAGCCTTCTGGCCCGCAAACTCAGCGGAGCAATCGTGTCCAGACCTATTACGAGCCACAAGTGCTCTGTACTGGGGTAGGGCTCCATGGGCTTAGTTCCCTCTTCAGGCAACTCCCTGTGATGTATTTTCCATGGTTCGGTCCCCCTGTCAGCGGACCCACGTCTCCCTTGGGCAGTGCTTGTAACGCTCCTCCCTCATCAGGCAGGACCTACCACTGCACCGCTCCCACATACGGCTTCACAACCCTCATGGTGTATTTGCCACATGTTACCTCCCCCGAGTCTGGGTAGGATGTGGCCTCTACAGGGTCTTTTCCCCTGAAAGAATAGGACCAGGAAAGACCACCTTCCCCGACACATTTCATAGCGCTAAGATGAGACATAGAGAGAGAAAAGGCAGCGGCTGCTGGGCTTGCTTCCATACTAGTCATGTAGCACTTGTTCCTCCCTCAGGGGAGCTGGGAACCTAAGATCTGTATATGACATCTCTTTTGGGGACACTTCCAATTTTATGAAGCTCAACAACCTTTTGATGCTCATAAAAACTATATTCCTTAGTCTAACCCATTGTGATTGATAACAAAGAAAATGTGGCCTGTGTGTTACCTCATATTTATACCAATGTGAAACAGAAAGTCACAGTCATGTTCCTAGTCACCAAGGTGCACTAAAATTTTTAAATATGAATGGGAATATATTTGAGATATATTTTACTCAAGAATTTCTAGGGGTGCCAATAATTGTGGCCAACATGTTTTGGAGAAAAATATTTATTTAATAATGAGATATTTCCCATCTTTCAATTTTTTTCACATCCGTCTTTGCTCATATTTACCAAGGGTGCAAATATTTTTGGCCACTACTGTAAGTACAAAAAGTGTATAGGATACCCAAGGTATGTAAGAGTGTCGTTTTTTTTTCTACTTCCATAAATTATATATTTTTGTATAATTTTTTTATATTTCACTATTTGTGTATTACAAGAGAAATTAGTAATATATTCATAAAAATAAATACTATATCACATTGACTTTCTGTGCCACAATGAACTATCAACAATGGTGAATTTTCAGCATTTTATATGCGTATAAACATACATAATGTTGGGCCTCATGTACTCAGATAGGACACAAAAGCAGGCCTACATACAGTCATAAAGCCTGACTGCAGCCTGTAGGAACTTAAGCCTGATAACACAAACGGCACCAAAATCAAACAAAGGGAGTCCAAAACAGACTACAGATCCAATCAAGCCTTGCTCACTTTACACCTAGGTGTGAAATTCTGAAGGATCGAACTCTCAACTCCAATTGGATGAAATGCACGACAGAATGCATACATCAACCGTGATGTCATCAAGTATATAAAACCCTGGAGATTCCTCCTAAGCTTTGCTTCCAGCAACAGTATGCGCCACGTTTAGTTGCAGCCCTGCTGCACTCAGGTTGCCCAAGGAAGTAACGTACGTACCTGAACTTTGGCCATACAATTTCCATCTCGATGGACAAGCCGAGCAATCCGTGTCTCAGCCTTTTGTCTGCAGAAGTGACAATTTTTATTCCTTCTTCAACTGAGTTGAAGAAGTGATTTCTTCAACTGATTTCTCCACCAACCCGCCGAGAATCAGCCACCGTACTGCCCGCAGACAGAGAGAGGAAACAGCCTCCCATCATCACCTGAGCTTCGAGGAACCGAGTCGGAGTCAAACGTTTTATGTTAAGTCAAAAGATTTATGTCTGGGCAGAGATAGATTATTATAGTGTGTTATTCTTGTTTATCAAGGCTATTGCTTGTACAGTTTACAGACCGCCAAGTCCACTCATTGCTGCTAATAATACTCAAGGTATTACTGTAACTTACTGTAACCACGAATGAGATTTGCTTTGTTGTAGTCCAACCACGTTGTACTGTTGTGTATTTCCGCCATCGCGGGTGAGACCGGCACACTGAGTTTATCCATTAAAGAACCCACAACCGTGGCGGACATATTACGAGCTTCACCGCGTCTCTGAGTGATAAAAGTAACAGTTGCCTTCTCTCCCACGATCGCTGAAAACCGGCTTCAGTGCTGTAACTCTGTTCTTTCTCTCTGTTGTACTAACTGCACACACACACAACCCCTCACAAAAATACCCTTACACACATTTGGCTAGCAGATAATTTGGCAATAGAGCCCAGATTTGTCCCTAAGTTATCGTATCAGCGGAGACATGCGTTAAATGGGCAGACGCCATTAACCAGTCTCTCCGACCCACATTCTCTGGCAGGAAACCTTGCATGACATCCTCTCCACAAGAACCCTCCTTCTCTCCTTACACACACACACCCACACCCACACACACACACACACGCTTTGAGGACTTTCCATAGACATGATTTTTACATTTTACAACTATAGATTCTATCCCCTAAACCTAACACATCCCCTAAACCTAACACAACCCCTAAACCTAACCCTCACAGAAAACTTTCTGCATTTTTCCATTTTCAATAAAACATAGTTTAATATGTTTTTTAAGCTATTTCAATTATTGGGACACTAGAAATGTCCTCATAAACCACATTTATAGCATAATAAAATTGTAATTACCAGTTTGTAACCTAAACATTTTTACTCGTAAACCACAAAAACATGCCCACATGTTACTGTTTTCCTTTTGAATGTCAACTTTCTCTGAATGTCGGCTTTCCTAAAAGATCAATCCTAATATTGAGACTGTTATACTGTCTGGTTATAAGTCCCTGATTCCAGGGTGGTGTCCCAGCAATACTAATCCTTATTAAAATTCTATTGATTTTGATAATTGATAGTTATCTTTGATGATTGATTAGAATCAACGTTAGCATCAACATCAACAGTGTTCTATTGATTTTAATAATTAATAATTATCTTTGCTAATTATTAATTATTGCTAATAACCAAACCTGCCCCTGAACGAAGCACCCAACATTAAGGTAAGTGCCTTGTGTGAGGTTTTGTCACAGCGTGTATGCATAAAAATCTAATTAATAACTTGAATTATTAGTTAAAAATGTGGTTCTGTTTGACAGTTGACTTCTCTCACGACTTGCCAAGCATAAGCCAGTATGGGGTGAAAGTGCTCTTAGAGTGGATTAGGGGTTGGTAAGTTTACGATAGTCTGCACCAAACCTGCTGTTGTTTTTATTTAACTCCTAACACTTTTGCCTAGATGTTACAGAGAGGTGTAGGTCACCTAGTTAACATCCACCAAGGAGGGGTCACAGTGAAATTCACACATTGCACAATAGTAATGCGCAAGCCACAAGTCGAAGCCTCTCACCTGTTCGTTCGTGTCAGCATTATAGCAACTGTAACACAACAAGCTATCAGAGCCACTGTGTCACAAGCATTTTTATTGCCCCGGCAAAATTAGTCAACAGTCGCCCCCATGTGGCCAGAACTAAAGTTCCTCAGAGGTTAGACAACTCAGCACTGCAAGATGTGGTCACAGCTGTCCTCCATCTCTCCATAGAGGAGAAAGATTACCTCAATGGCTACAATGTTAGTCATTGTGATTAAGCATTGTTGAAACTAGTTGATTATGTCAACAACCCGGTCGGGAAGTCAGGGCATACAATCCCAGACCTCATGAGCGAAATTTTCCTTCTTCATCACCACAGAACCCAACTGCAAACCGCAGAGACCCAGCTACAGAACAGTTACAAACAGTTCAGAGGGGAAATCTCAGCCTAGACGTTAGTTGCAACCAAGCTGAGAGAGTCTGGGTTCAGGAAGATAATGCTCAGATGCAGGAGGTAAATTAATCCTTGCACAGGCAGCTCAAAGCTGCCCAGCTAAGAGCAGACTCATATCAGGTAAGAGCAGCTGCTTACCTGGCCACCCAGCAACTCTGGACATAATTCAGCAGCTCTGGAAAGAATTCAGCAACACTGGACAGAATTCAGCAGCTCTGGACAGAATTCAACAACACTAGAAAGAATTCAGCAACACTGGACAGAATTCAGCAACACTAGACAGAATTCAGCAACACTGGACAGAATTCAGCAACACTGGACTGAATTCAGCAGCTCTGGACAGAATTCAGTAACACTGGACAGAATTCAGCAGCTCTGGACAGAATTCAGCAACACTGGACAGAAGTAAGTATCTCTGGACAGAATTCAGCAGCTCTGGACAGAATTCAGCAGCTCTGGACAGAATTCAACAACACTAGAAAGAATTCAGCAACACTGGAAAGAATTCAGCAACACTGGACAGAATTCAGCAGCTCTGGACAGAATTCAGCAGCTCTGGACAGAATTCAGCAACACTGGGCAGTATTCAGCAGCTCTGGACAGAATTCAGCAACACTGGGCAGTATTCAGCAGCTCTGGACAGAATTAAGCAACACAAGGGCAGTATTCAGCAGCTTTGGACAGAATTCAGCAACGCTGGACAGAATTCAGCAGCTCTAGACAGAATTCAGCAACGCTGGGCAGTATTCAGTAGCTCTGGACAGAATTCAGCAACACTGGACAGAATTCAGCAGCTCTGGACAGAATTCAGCAACACTGGACAGAATTCAGCAGCTCTGGACAGAATTCAGCAACACTGGACAGAATTCAGCAGCTCTGGACAGAATTCAGCAACACTGGACAGAATTCAGCAGCTCTGGACAGAATTCAGCAGCTCTGGACAGAATTCAGCAGCTCTGGACAGAATTCAGCAGCTCTGGACAGAATTCAGCAACACTGGACAGAATTCAGCAGCTCTGGACAGAATTCAGCAACACTGGACAGAATTCAGCAGCTCTGGACAGAATTCAGCAGCTCTGGACAGAACTCAGCAACACTGGACAGAATTCAGCAACACTGGACAGAATTCAGCAGCTCTGGACAGAATTCAGCAGCTCTGGACAAAATTTAGCAACACTGGAGAGAATTCAGCAGCTCTGGACAGAATTCAGCAGCTCTGGACAGAATTTGGTATTAGATATTAAGATGTTTTTAGCATTAGCATCTGCTATCATGTACTGCATGGTAAATGCAATGTCTTATAGTACCAGAATGCACCAATTTGGCGTAAGCACGCATTATTTAATGTATATGTACACTTGCACACACACAAACACACAACATTTTGATGGTCTGGGACATCACTATATATAACACTATAGATATTAATTAGCCCATGACTATTGTATGTGTTTGTACAGTATAAATATCATTATGTCTATGGAGAGTATGTGTGTGTGTGTTCCTTGTGCCAGGGCTCTAAAAGGGGAGTATTGATTTGCTAATTGACTGATTGTCGCAGGTAAGATGTTTAGTCCACAACACTGCTCTGCAAACACACACCAACACACACATGCACACACACACACACACAAACACACACATAGACACTCACAGACACACACACACACACACACACACACACGCACACACACACACACACACACACACAGTTTGGTTTCCATGTTTTATGGGGACTTTCCATAGACATAATGGTTTTTATACTGTACAAACTTTATATTCTATCCCCTAAACCTAACCCTACCCCTAAACCTAAACCTCACAGAAAACTTTCTGCATTTTTACATTTTCAAAAAACATAATTTAGTATGATTTATAAGCTGTTTTCCTCATGGGGACCGACAAAATGTCCCCACAAGGTCAAAAATTTCGGGTTTTACTATCCTTATGGGGACATTTGGTCCCCACAAAGTGATAAATACACGCACACACACACACACACACACACACACACACACACAGACACTCACATGCATACACTCACACACACACACACACACACACACTCACTCACTCCAGTGTTGTGGACAAACACACACACACACACACACACACACACACACACACACACACACACACACACACACACACACACACACACACACACACACACATCTTTCTTGTGTGTTTAGCAGCATCCTAGATACAATCCTAGACTCTGTTTACACCTGCTATTAACATGCTCTTTGACCACTTGTGAAAAGGTAAAACATTAGCCATGTTGTCAATGTTGTGTTTAAAATTACTACTGTACATTTGTTGTGTGAAACAGGATATGATGCATTACTCAGTGTGCAACCATAAATGATTCAACTTGTGGACATTGTTGCTTGCCACATCCTCAGATGTTCATCATGTTTGAAAAAATGAAAATGGAGATCAACGCAATATATCATGGGAACTAACACCCCATCTACGTAACTGCCTATATAGTGTAGGTTCCCTATCTGTCACTCACTCGACGTTGTGTCGGTGAGTTGACACTAGGGGTCGTTCCTGCGGAGCCCAGACATCTCTGATCTTGAGAAAAGGCCAATGAAAATTTGCGTGTGGAATTTGCATGCCACTCCTCCGGACATACGGGTATAAAAGGAGTGACGCTGCAAACACACATCAGATATCTTCTTCGGAGCCGAGAGAGAGCAAGTCACAGAGCTGAATTCCTCTACCTCCTCTATTCATCTCTTAAAGCTGTTTGATCTACGGTGCTTTCCAGCGGTTCTTCCCCTCGCACACTACGTTGTGCTGAGCACACACCCCTGGGCGCTTCAGCAGCAGAGAAAAAATCCACAGAGTGAATTACGTTGCGGTCGCGGCTTGCCCTCATAAGAGCGCAAGCCACCCCAGCGGCTCCCCGACTCGGTCCTTCTACCAACAGGTTTGAGGTGGGGTCGGTTAGCACTGGGGGCGATATGGGGACATCAGTGGGAGCCTCTCTGCCGGGTAATCCCCCATGGACCTCCCACTCCCCGTCACAACTGTATGCTCCTACAGAGTGCTGGTGCGAGTTTGCTGGTTCGTTTCACGGTGGACCCGCAATCTCGTTCGGCGTGCCGGGCAGCCACAAGTGTCATGTTGGAGTGGAACCCTCCGACCCCCCCCGGAACCCTCGTGGCTCGACGATTGGTTCCTGGGGCCAGAGCGCCGCTTACGGCCACGCTCCGCCCCCGTTCCTTTTCTACCCGGAGGTGCATGATGAGCTCAAGTGCTCGTGGCAGGCACCTTTCACTGCCCGCACGTGATCCGAGAGCTCCTCCACTCTCACTACCCTCGATGGCGAGGGGGCAAAGGGCTACTCGGTGATTCCCCAGGTGGACCAAGTGGTCGCGGTGCACTTATGCCCGCAAAACTACCCCAACTGGTGGAACCGCCTGCGGCTCCCGTGCAGGGCCTATAGGCTGACGTCGTCCCATACGGCGAATGCCTACAGGGCCGCTGGATGTGCCGCCTCCGTCTTGCATGCCATGGCACTCCTGCAAGTGCATCAAGCCAAGGCACTCCGAGAACTGCACGAGGGTAGTCCTGACCCGGGTCTAATGCAGAAGCTGCGCTCGGCGACCGACTTCGCCCTCCGGGCAACGAAGGTCACGGCGCGGGCTCTCGGGCAGGCAATGTCCACCCTGGTGGTCCAGGAACGCCACTTGTGGCTCAACCTGGTCGAGTCGCGAGAGGCTGACAAGGTACGTTTCCTTGACTCCCCCATTTCCCAGGTTGGGCTATTTGGACACTGTTGGAGACTTTGCCCGGCAGTTCTCAAACGGTAAGGAGGCAGATGGAGGCCATACAGCACATCCTGCCCAGGCGGAGCTACAGACCCCGCACTCCGTCTGCTCGTCGCCCAGCGCATCCCCCTGTAGTGCCGACACCGACACCAGCCCCCAACCACCACCAACTCGGCTATGCGATTCAGTTCGCCAGGCGCCCGCCCAGGTTCACTGGCGTCCGCTCCACCACGGAGAGAGGCGAGAACACCGCTGCCTTGCGTGCGGAAATCGCCTCCCTTCTGCGAAAGGGTGCGATAGAGCCTGTTCCTGCAGCCGAGGTGAAGAAGGGGTTTTACAGCCCCTACTTCATCGTACCCAAAAAAGGCGGCGGGTTGCGGCCAATCCTTGACCAACGAGTTCTGAACCGGGCTCTGCACAGACTCCCGTTCAAGATGCTCACGCAGAAATGCATTCTAGAGAGCGTCCGAAATCTGTATTGGTTCACGGCGGTAGACCTGAAAGTCGCGTACTTCCATGTGTCTATCCTTCCTTGACACAGACCCTTTCTCTGGTTTGCCTTCGAGGGTCAGGCATATCAGTACAAAGTCCTCCCCTTCGGCCTGTCCCTGTCCCCTCAAGCCTTTATGAAATGAGCGCGTGCAGTCTGCATACGTTCAAACAGAACACGTTGGTCCCACTGAAATCCTTTCAGCGGCTCCTGGGGCATATGGCATCCCTCAGCGATGGTCACGCCGCTTGGGTTGATGCATATGAGACCACTTCAGCACTGGCTACAGTCATGAGTCGAGAGACAAGCATGGCGCCACGGCAAAAACCGCGTCCTTGTCACGCAGGCTTGTTGCCGCCTTTTCAGTCCATGGTCAGACCTAGCGTTCCTACGGGCAGTTCCCCTAGGCCAGGTCCCCAGGCATGTCGTGGTCATGACAGATGTCTCCCAACAGGCTGGGGCACTGTATGCAACGGGCACTCAGTCGCCGGCCCATGGAACGGTCCGCGACTGCATTGACACATCAACTGCTTCGAGTTGCTGGCGGTACTACTTGGGGATCGCTTCGTGTCTGCCAGTGTGTTGGGGTAGTTATGCGACGGCTTGCTGCGCTAGCTACGAGGCACACAGGGGTCTGTCCGTCTCGCACCGCCAGTCTGCGTAACTCGGTTCAGCTCTTATGGCATTTTCCATTGGGACCCCTAGTGTCAACTCACCGAGGTTACTGACGTAACCTCCGTTCCCTGATGGAGGGAACAGAGGTTACGAGACGTTTTGGTGAATTTAGCCTATAATCCGCATTCTGAAAAATTTTATGGTTCACACAGCATTTATACTATACACCAGTAAGACATTTACTGTATATTAAGGGGCAATATTTGTCTTCTGGACTTGAATATTTTTAGATTAACATTTTGTACAGCTCTCTACAGTCCACATTTACAGATTTGAATGAAATCACTGTATTAAGTTCTTGGGAGTGTTTTATGATATTCATTGTTTTCAGAACTGATTTTTGTTGTATTTATGAGAAACCACTTCATATTGGCTCCACATAAAAAAAAAACACTTGACTCTGAGATCCCAAACATCTTGTTTTTTACCCCAACATTTGTAATATCTGTGGCATTTTTTCTTGTTTCTTTTCATTTAGCCCAGAGTTCTGGTTAATTTGTGACCTTGAGACATAATTTGTGAATCTTTGCGTCACATTCTGCACATCTAACCATATTGTTTAAACACAGATACAGATACTTCATTGCTGTCATGCTACTATTACACGCAGTTATGTTAGCGTTCCTGCAAAATTTGCCTAAAACGCCTAAAAAAGGCCTACCCAAATTAAATTGCATGCTGTTCTTGAACTATTTGGAGTATATGCATGCTTTTGGTCTCTTTTGAAAGGTGACACTCAGAGGTTTGTTCCTAAATAGTCAGAATCACTGTAAGTCTTACTGGTATTGAGTAATATAACTTTGAACACACTGAAAAAGGACCAAAAAAATTCCGCCTACATTTTTTTTGTAAACAGATGCCTGCAGATAACTACAGCTAGGAGCTATTAGCTGGAAAACACAATGGGATCACAGCATGAAGCCTTACCAAACACAGTTTAAAATGTTATAACAATACCTTGTAAAATGAGTGTTTTACACATGTTTATCTAAGTGTATGTCTAGGCGCTTCTCAAAAAAGGCCACTTGGAGACTCCTAATGACCCTTTGTGACCATAGACACATAAAATGCTGCCATTCTTGAATGCTTTACTCTACAGTCATAATTTTGGGCTCTAATGAAAGGTTACACTTAGGGCTATTATATTCCTTATCCAGATTCACTGTCAATAATTGCTGACACAAAGTAACTGAAGCATAAACACATTATAGTGTTGTTTTTTCAATTACTGAAACCAAACTTTCTACAAAAGAGACAAAACAAGTGCTATGGTACTAAAACACTTTAATATTTGAACTCACACTATATATATATATATATATATATATATATATATATATATATATATATATATATAATGTGTTTATGCTTCATTTTTTATTTTTTATTATTTTATTATATGATATATATATATATATATATATATATATATATATATATAAATAAAATCAATAATAAAATAAAAAATTAAAAAATATATATATACATCCACATAAATGTATATGTATTTCAAACTATTTACAAATGATTCTTTTTTTCAGAATCCAAGCAAATATCTCTTCCAGGGGCACATCTGGTACTCAAACAAAACTATGCGTGCTCTAAAACAGATTCCACCTAACATTTTTCAGAGGCTATTTGCAACCTCTCTGGGAAGGTGAAGGATGAGGCTCCCAGACTTCATCCGATTCATTTTCAGATGATGGTCTGTGATATAAAACAACAACAACAAAGAAATGAGTAATTTACAAAACATTTACATTGTTTCTGTATTCACAAGCATATAAACAGAACAACATGCACACAAACAATCAGGTTATACGGTTCATGAGCGCACAAGCGCACAAACACACACACACACACACACACACACACACACACACACACACACACACACACACACACACACACACACACCTGTGCTTGAGCCCACATAAACAAACAATCCTGCACAAGCGCACACGAAAGAAGTTAGCAGGTAACGTTACACGTAAAAAACACACACACACTCGACATAAAACACCAAACACACGACATAAGCTGACAAATACACCTCAAAACAAACACATACCTCAGTATATACAGTCAAATATGTTGTCTAATATAATAAAACTTACTTGTCGAGAGTGACGTCGCCACCATCCAAAAATATATCCTCTGCTACAATGGATGAAACATCGCTCTCTTCGTCAGAAACGTCATCCTCCGACTCGTCACTGTCACGGCGAGTACATTGTTCAATCACTTCTTCGAGTAAAAAGTGTGTTTTACTAGTCCTCTTTGCCATTTTACACCTGTTAGCTACTTTCTCTCGTCAACTCGTACAATGCTGTGTTTACGCACGGGCGCATGAACCACTATGGTACTTTGTGCATGAACTTCACGCATGACCTGAGGAATCGACCCACTAAATCTGCATATCAACCTTTACAGAAATTCATTGGCTATCAGAAAAGACTGTCATTTCCATTCAATATTGCAATTGGGTCGATTTACTGTCACTCAAAGAGAGGGAGGTACCATTCTTGATCATTGCGCTCCTTGGCTATTGATACCCGGTGACCCCTGTGTCATGGACCGATTGGTTCAAATGACCTGTCTATCAAAAGTTCAGGGGTCAGTGGCCATTTTGATAGCACATTTTCTTCAATGTTTACTTTTCAAATGAAACTAGATCATAGAATGCGTCGAAGTTGTGATAGCGCTGTCGGCTAATGCGAAATGCTACTACTATATTCCGTGGATGTTTATTGATATATAAATGTGTTATGGACTAAATACTTCATTGAATTTGATTGTATGGACCCTTTACAGTGTAACCAAACCATTTTTGTTGGAATGTAATGGATCAGTGGACTAACAGGAGGCTTCATGTGTGAGTTTCTTCCAGTTTGGGTTTGTTTATGTGGCTGTTGGTGGTCTGACAAAGAGACAGATTGTACCCGCTGTGTTGATTGTATCTTAAAAAGGTTTACATTGTTCGAATCACGAGTATCTCAGCTTTCCAAATATATGTATTATGTTTACTTTTTTTTTTTTTTTGAGTTTTATCTTTCAAAAACATAAACCTCTGAAACACACCGTGGGTCGTGGGCGAGACATCGGATCGGCAAAGCGTTAATAGTGTTGCTAGTTTTAGTTAGTTACTTACGAACACTAAAAAGCTGAAAATATCATGTAATGTTCCTGAAGGTTACTATATGCATTAGAATAACACACAAACACACACACACTTAGAAAGGATTATCAAGTCTTAAATTGACCTCTGGCTGCCACCTGTTTTAATCTAATTGGTCCATGGTGACCTGATTCTTGTTGCTCCTCCCCAGCACAGACAGCACTGTTCCTCTCTTAGATTAAATCAGTCAATAAATGGAAGCGTCTCCAGCTTATTTGATAGCAGCCTTTACAGCAGATCGCAGGTCAAAGTCCTGCAGCAACGGCTGCGTCTCATTACTCGCTTACACTCGGTGAGGAACGTGATTCAGTGTGATGCTCACAACTTACACTCGAGGTCACGCGTGCGCATGTGGGTTTGCCTTTCATATTTTGACACACATTCGCACCAGAGGGGTGGCACAACCTTCACCCTGACCTTTGAACTCCTGTGCTCAAATCAGATAATTAGTTCATGTGGCACAATCTAGAGGACCGCCTGGGTTTAATGATTTTTAGTATGCTGATATTTGTAAATTGGTAATGTTATCATACGTCAGCTACACCCTAAATGTGCCAAGTACAAATTTGTACATATTAGCAACAGTTATACTAATGAACTACATTTCTTGGTGGTTTTATTTATTCTTTATTAGTAATATATCTGTTGTTTTATCATTTGAAACCAAAAAACAACAAAGTGTGCTTTCTTTTAAATACATTCCACTTGGTTTGATATCTTGTATTATAATGCAATGACATTCAAACCTTGTGTGGCTTGAGTGCCCGATTTGTTTTGTGGCCACTGAATAAATATAAACTATATTAAATTTTCCTTCAAGTGTGTCCAAGTATTAAATATGAAGACAGCCTGTGTTCATTCATTTAAAATGAGTAAAACAGAGAGGATGAGATTGGAGAATGACCTCATTTCAGCAGTAAGATATATAAAATATTATGTGTGTGTGTGTGTGAGAGAGAGAGAGAGAGAGAGAGAGAGAGAGGAACATGAGGAATAGCACATTTGGGAGGTGGAGCGCTGTGCTGTCTTTTGATGAGATTGCACAAAATAGCAGATGTATGCATGTGATTTTGAGTCTATATTCAGTGTGTGTATGTGTGTACAATGTCAGAAATGTTTGCCCTCATGCCCACTTATGAAATGTGTGTGTGAGATGACATCATAAAGGACACTGCCTATGGCCCATTTCAGGACAACCGTCCTGTCTTCATCAACACACAATGACAGCATGAGTGATCTGAACACTTTGTGCTGTCTCTTTGTGTCTCTTACTCTTTCCTCCAAATCTGAGCTTCACTCCCACACTTCCGTTTCCTAATTCTCTTCACTCCTCTTTATTTTTTTAATCAGTATTATTTTCGGAGGACCTGTGGCCCTGCGATGGACTGGCGACCTGTCCAGGGTGTCCCCCGCCTTTCGCCCAATGTTAGCTGGGATAGGCTCCAGCCCCCCGCGACCCTGTACACAGGATAAGCGGTTGACGATGGATGGATGGATGGATGGACCTGTAGCAGGGTTGAGAACTGAGAATGCCTTTTAAATTTCAGTTCCTGAATTTGAATTCAATTGTACTGCAGTAGCAAACAGGATGCAGAATTGAAATTGTAATTTGAATTTAAAGCTGAAGTGTGCCATTTTTGGATGTGGAATTTCTCCTATCCCAGCTTTATGTGCACTATGAGTAATTATCAATTATCAAATGATCAATTATTAAAATCAATAGAACACTGATTAGAATCAATGTTAGCTTTATAATCCTTTAAATCAACAATCATCAAAGACAAACATCAATTATCAAATTCAATAGAATATTAATTATTATCAAAGATAATCATTCATTATTCAAATTAATGGAACATTGATTAAAATTAACACTAGCTTATTGATCCTTCTAATTAAACAATCATCAAAGATACTTGTCAATTATCAAAATCAATAGAATATTAATAAGGATTAATGTTGACGGGGCACCTTCCTGGAATCAGGGACTAATAACCAGACAGTATATCAGTCTCAATATTAGATTGTTCTCTTAGAAAAATCGATGTCCGTAGATCATCAAAATTCAAAAGGAAACAACGAAGGTTTGAATTTGAGCACTGGCATCCCCTGCCAGCCTTTGACCATGTGTATGCAAAACAAACCAAAACACTTCTCTTTTAATTATAACGAAGTTTATTGATGCAGTAATATCAATTAATAATCAATACAATGCAGTCAATAAACTTCCGAAATACAACTACAAACTAAACAGTGACGTGATTAAATATGGTAACCAGAATAAGCCTATAACACATGAGAGTACATCACATGAGATTTCCGGCCAGAGAGTATGGCCACGAATGTGGGTGGAGAGAAGCCGATTAATGGCGTCCGCCCATTTACCACGTGTCTCCACTTGTTTGATAACTTGGAGACAAAGTTGAGCTTTATCACAAAGTTATCTACTGGCCAAATGTTTGTGAGGGGTCGCGCGTGTGTGCGGTTAGTACAACAGAGAGATGAAGCTGAAAGGCAACTGTTAGTTTATCACTCAGAGACGCGGTGAATGGCTCGTAATCCATCCCGCTATCTTTGATCCTTTAATGGATAAACACAGTGTGCCAGTCTCATCTGCGATGGAGTGAATACACAGCAGTTCAACGTGTTTGGATTACAACACAGCAAACCTTGAGTATTATTAGCAACAATGAGTGGACTTGGCAGTCTGTAAACTGTACAAGCAATAATCTTGATACACAAGAATAACACACTATAATATTCTATCTCTCTCCAGACGTTAACATCTTACTTGGATTGCGTGAGGACGCAGGTAGAATGTGTGTTCATCCATCGTATGACTCTGACTCGGTTCCTCGAGGCTCGGGTGATGAAGGGAGGCTGTTTCATAGCTCTGTCGGAGGGCGGTACGGCTGCTGATTCTCGACGGGCTGGCGGAGAAATCAGCGATGTTGACTCAACTGAAGATAAGAGAAATCTTCTTTCTTCACTTCGGATGAAGATGCGGATTGCTCAGGGGTCTCATTCGGATCCGTTAGAATGTTTGGTGGAACACAGAGGAATCTCAACTCATCCAGCAAGATTGTATGGCCACAGTTTCAAGTCGTATGTTACTTCCTTGTGCAACAAGGCTACACCTTAGAGCAGCGATGAGCTATGTCTATGCACGGCAAGCAAGTCGCTGGAAGCAATGCCCAGAAGGATCTCAGAGGTATTTCTACTCTGATGACATCATGGCCGAGGGGCATTCTTTTGAGCACCTCATCCAAAAGGAGTTGAGAGTTAGATCCTTTGGAATTTCACACATAGGTGTACAGTGAGCAAGGCTTCATGGGATTTGAAGTCTGTTTTTTACTTCCTTTGTTTGATTTTGGCGTGTTTTTTAAGATTTATGACTGTGTTTGTAGGCCTCAGTCATGCTTTGCGATTGTGTTAGGCCTGCCTTTGTCTTGCATCTAAATACATGAGGCCCAACACCATCCATAGGTTGATCACCCTGAAAATTTTAAACACTTTGGGGGAACTTCATTAAGAATGAATTGTGCCCGCTGATGGCATTGTTTATTGGCACATGCTGTCTGCATTGTTTTATTACCCGATTCACTATGAAACAAACACAGCACACTGCTGAATGCAATTTGCACAATTGCAGATGTTAAAGGTCGGTTCTGAGAGTGAGGATGTGGACTGGATCTCATTCAAATAAATGAGATATTTTTACAGCAGAGGAAAACTACATAAATGTACAGTATATTTACTATAGGAATTTCCATGACTTTTAAAATAGTATTTTTTCCAGGACATTTCCAGGCATAGAAATCAAATTTTTTTATATTCTCTGATATTTCTAGATTTTCCATTACTGTGGGAATGACACATCTTGTGATTTCTGCAACTCTTTAAAATGCTGAAACAGCTACACAGCAAGTCTGGATATAATCTGGGTTATTATATTCTTCTGCATCATTTGATGAATTACAGCTGCCATGATCCATAAAAATGTACAAAAAGTCTTTGTTTAAATAAAATTCCACTTTCCATCTGCTTTCTGTAGGTGGTGATTGATGTTAATGTGAACGCCTCTCTCTTTTAAATTTTTTATATATTTTTTTTATTTAATTTGGTAACACTAGTGGCGCAGAAATGACACGCTTCTCTTATAACTCTTAAATGCATGGGTGTTATGCAAACATTATTACCATAATTTCTGGACTATAAGCCGCAACTTTTTTCCCACGCTTTGAACCTCGCGGCTTAAACAACGATGCGGCTAATATATGGATTTTTCCCGCTTTCAAATTTTATTTAAAAAAAAAAAAACATTCTGTGACGTGCTCAGTTTTTTGGCGGCATGAAGCTTTCATTAGACCAATGAAATTGCTGAACGGGTTAAGGTCAAACAACGTTTTTGTTTACTGTTTAGATTAAATCGAGCGCGCTCAAACTTCACATTATTCTGATTACGGTAGTCATTTTGTCACCCTCAAGACACGGAGAAATGCATATGATGCTGCTTTCAAGTTGAAGGCGATTGATCTGGCTGTTGGAAAAGGAAAAAGAGCTGCTGCACGGGAGACGTTGGAAACAGCAGCGTGAGGAATTGACTCAGTGCAAAAAGACAACTAAAGCTGAGGCTATTCAACTCCGACACCGAAGGAGATGACTTCAATGGTTTCATGTGCACAAGAGGAAGATAGTGACCAATGACTTTCTTGCTAAGCTACTGTTTACTGCTAATTTTTTATTTTTTGTTACAAGCCGTGTGTGGCAGCGGGGGCGTGGTCAAGCGCCCGTCCGGGAGAGAAAAGCGGTAAGGGCGCTTACACCTGAGCTAATGTCTAACACCTGTGTCTAATTTCAGTAAGCGTGGGGAGAGCGGCATAAAAAGGCAGCAGAGAGAGAGAGTGTGTGTGTGTGTGAGTGAGTGAGTGACAGACAGACACACGGCAGTCTAGCGTTGGCGCATAGAAGTCCAAGAATTGAGAAACTTACATTGCTGTGGCCATTAAATGCCTTACCTGGAACGTCAAGTGCCCTGCTTCACGTGTCCTTCTTGGGAAAACTGTCACCCTGGCACCAGTGTGACAGTTTTCAGCACTTGATGTAAGCGCCCTTAGGCTACCGCTTTTCTCTCCCGGACGGGCGCTTGACCACGCCCCCGCTGCCACACCGTGTTTCGTTAAAGCCTATTTATTTTTGTTACAAGCCGTGTTTCGTTAAAGCCTATTTATTTTTGTTACAAGCCGTGTTTCGTTAAAGCCTATTTATTTTTGTTACAAGCCGTGTTTTGTTAAAGCCTGTGTAAAGTTCATTTGTTTCAACGTACCGGTAGGCACCTGCGGCTTATAGATAGGTGCGGCTTATTTATGTTCAAAATAATATTTTTTTGAAAATTCAGTGGGTGCGGCTTCTATTCAGGTGCGCTCAATAGTCCGGAAATTACGGTACACACCTCAGATCTTTAGTGGCATGTACAGTATATCTATCACAAACAGCTCTACAAAATGCCCAGTTAATATACAAATTTCAAAGCATTTTCGAGACAATTAGAACATAATAGAATATATTCTGAAATATTTGGAGTTTCAGAAGTTTCAGTATATATTTTAAATATCAAAGATATGATGCAACACATGATTCATTATCTCCACGCTGAAATTGTACGAGGTGCAACTGGCTGTCAAACACATATTGAGCTACACATAACACATAAGATACACATAATCTACACAGATGCTACACATATGTATTTTCAATAGCCAAATCAGTTCAAGTGTTACACTTATTATAGTTTATTTCCATGTTGTTCCTTCATCAAATAGCAATGTTAAATGTAAATCAAGTCAACCACTGAAACAACAGCGCCACCTTGAGGAAAAAATAACATGTATAATATGTATGCTGTCCCACCACAATCATGCACGAATGCAGCGATGCAACAGCTGGCTGATCACATCACAGACACAGAGCAAAAACACCCAGACTCTCTTATTATTATTCTAATAAAGCTAGCCTCACCCATGAACTGCCAAAATACAAACAACACATCACATACCCCACCAGAGACAGAAATGTACTGGACCACTGCAACACCACTGTACATATCGCTCTGTCCTACTTGCAGCTGTTGGACTCTTCATCTTCTCCTGAACTACAAGCAGAAACTAAAATCACCTAAGCATGTAGTAATGACTGTAAAGAAATGGACCAATGAAGCAGAGCTGGAACTGCAAGCCTGCCTTGACTGCAGTGATTGGAGTGTTTTTGAGGCTGCAGCCACAGACCTTAATGAGCTCACAGGTACTGTGGCATCATATATCAGTTTTTGTGAGGATATGTGCATCCCTACAAGGATTGTAAACCAGGCCAGAAACACACTTACTAAGGAAATCATAGTGGCTAAAAGAAGCTACTCTGAAAAGCTGAAAAGCCAGTTTTCAGCCAGCGATCCTGCATCTGTGTGGAAAGGCCTGAAAAGCATTTCCAAGTACAAGACACCACCCCCTCGCTCTGTAGAGAGTCAACTACGGCTGATGAACTGAATGTGTTTTACTGCAGGTTTGAAAAGCCCAGTCTCACACCACTCCCCCCTCCTGCTACTCTATCTGCACTTATGCATGAGGATGTGTGCTGTGTCTTTCGGAAAAAAAAGTTTAGAAAAGCTTCAGGCCCAAACAGTGTTTCACCTGCCTGTCTGAAAGTCTGCGCTGACCAACTGGCTTCAATCTTCACACAGATCTCCAATAGATCACTGGATCAGTGTGCCGTTCCCTGCTGCTTCAAATGTTCCACCATCATTCTGGTCCCTAAAAAAATCCAAATCACAGGAATTAATGACTACAGTCCTTCAGCTTGCTTACCAAGCAAACAGGTCTGTAGACGATGCTGTCAACATGGGACTGCATTATATCCTGCAACACCTTGACAGGCCTGGAACTTATGCAAGGATCCTATCTGTGGACTTCTGTTCAGCCTTCAATACCAACATGCCTGATCTTCTCTCAACCAAACTGACCCAGCTCTCCATGCCCACCCCTATTTGTCGATGGATCACCAGCTTTCTGACAGATATTGAGACTCATATCCGGGACACTCACTATTAGCACTGGTGCTCCTGAGGGATGTATACTCTCTCCACTGCTTTTCTCCCTGTATATGAATGACTGCACTGCAAAGGACCCCACTGGCAAGTTCCAAAGTTTGCAGACATCATCCGCGATGATGCCGAGTCTGCATATAGATTGGAGGTTGAACAGCTGGCTGTCTGGTGTGGTCACAACAACCTTGAGCTGAACACGCTCAAAACAGTAGAGATGATAGTTGACTTCAGGAAAAATTCCCCCACCCCTACACCCTCCTGAACAGCACTGTGGCATCAGTGGAGTCATTCAGGTTCCTGGACTCTACTATCTTTCAGGACCTGAAGTGAGACACCCACATAGACTCCATTGTGTATAAGGCTCAGAAAAGGTTGTACTTACTTCACCAGCTGAGGAAGTTCAAACTGCCACTGGAGCTGCTGATACTCAGCCATCATTGAGACTGTTCTGTGTACATCTATAACTGTTTGGTTTGGTTAAGCCACCAAATCAGACAGAAGGAAACTACAACAGACAGTCAGGACTGCTGAGAAGATTATTGATGCCCCCTGCCCATCCTCCAAGACCTGTACGTCCACAGAGTGAGGAAACGTGCCAGTAGAATCACTCTAGACCCCACACATCCTGCCGACTCCCTCTTTGAACTACAGAGCACTGAGCGCCAGTAAATCCAGGCACAAGAGCAGTGTTTACCCTCAGGCCATTTTCTGAACAATTAAAATGCCTCATGACTCCCCCATAGTGCAATAATGTAAATGCATATCTCATGTACATATGTAAATTCACATATTTAATTAAATAATTGTACATACCCCCCCCTACCTTGCAGATATATTACCACTTGCACATGTACATATGACATTCTGTTATTTGTATACAGTATAATGTGATGGAAAATAATATAGATATGAAATAACCATAAAAATTTTATTTATGGAAGCAAAAACATATATTGCGACACTATTACATATTTCGGGTCACTAATGACCCTATACACCTTTGATAATTAAGCAATGTAAAAAAAAATCGCATTTTGTAATACAATTTTGGCATTTTCTTTTAATGTCACACTATTCATAAGAGAAAGGTAGAGAAATACTAAAGAGGTGACGGAATAGGTAAAGGTATAGGGGATGAAATGGTTAGGGGTCACTAAAAACACGAGTTATGCATTTAAAAAGAAACGCTTATAACATTATAGTATTGATATTTTTATGTTATGATAAATCTTTGTAATAAGACATTCATATCGAAAGTATCCTTATCTCAAGACCAATCAAACCATAGCAAGTCCTAATTTCTGAATTTTGCCCTCCCCCTTTCCTGTAGAACACATATCTAAATCTGCAGGAATGAAGAAGTCTCCAGAGTGAACAGAAGAATAAAGAAAGCAGAAGAGTTGAAGTAAATGAAAAATAATGGAGGGAGTGAGTGAGAGATAACGCAGCAGGATGAGCCCACGGTTTATTGCCTATAACTGCATTTCTGTAGCTCTCTGTATTGTATTGTGCAGAGGGGGTGACGATGAAGATGCAAATCGCTTTTTGCCGCAAACAATATTGCATTTCCTCGAGCTTCATCCATCCTGGAGAGAGTGGAGGAGAGAGGGAGATGGATGGAGCGCTGAACTTTAATCAGGAGGAGCCTGGAGCAATGGAACCGCGCTTTCGTCTGTGTATTTTCCTGCCGAGGATACAGATTAATCACACACACACTCACACACACTCATCTTGTGACCACGACTGACACTATGATGACAATCCATCTCTTTCCCATCAGCCCTGTCAACATTCAACTCCTCCACATTTCCCCAAATCACTCACACACACACAGGGTTGAAAAGACGTTCAAATAATTCCATCTTTTAGGACTTTCACATTGATTGCCAGAGTTATTCACCCAGTTCCATAACAAACACACAAATACACTCGTACCGCAGCCAAACAAATCCTCTTTAAGCTCCAGTGAGAGTTTATCAGATAAAACATCTCATACAGCTGAATCAACCCATCTGCCAATCAAACCAGTGACACTTTCAGCTAGCTGACTCTCAACTGGACACGCCGTCAGTCAAAACCTGATTGGACAATGAAAAGTCTCGACTGTATATGGCAGATTGTTGGAGTGGAGGGGTTGAAAAAGTAAGCAGGATTCGTGACATCAGCGGAAAAGTAAAGCGGAGAAAGTTATTACATTTTGATGAAAGATTACAAAGACAAACAGATTTCTTTCTTTGGAATAATCTGCACCGATGAATCACACACAATAAAACCAGGAACATATATTAAGAAAAGTAAGAAAGTAAATAGAAGCAATATTGTTTTCATGTTCATTTCTGCAATGTGTCAAAATGATTTTTTTATTTATTTATTTAATTGTCATCATTGTAATACAAAAAAAAGATGATTTTTTTTCTTCTTTTAGAAATCAGCATAAATTAAAAGCAGTACAACAAAAGCTGCCATGATGTACACAGTAAGTACTTAACTTGTAAGGTGAAACATTTGAACATTTGAATAGTATTATTAGCTCCATTTACAAGCTTGTTGAAGTGTGATCAACTGATAGAGCGTTCCACTTGTGATGTAAAGGAGCGGGTACAAGTCCTAAATGAGCACAAGGCTCCACACAAGAGCCCAAAGTGTCACAGAAGCACCATAAAATGATGTGCTTGTGTTTTTCATCTCACATTTGCTTTTTCTGACACCATCAGTTAGATTTAAGGTTTAATGTTTAGGGTAGGAAGGTTGGTTTTGTTGATTTAACCTTAAAAATCTCATCAGTTTGGGAGAACCAACTTTTAACTCACGTTTAGCACCACACAGTGGACATTTCACCTCAAACATGCCGCAATACACGTCATGAGCCTTGAAATTTAATTTTAATGTAAAACCAAATCACATAATTGTCATTACATCAGGCTGGGGAGAAGCCCTAATTCTCATGAAACAATGCAAAACTCTTACTGGTGCTAAAGATAGGCTTCATTTAATTTCTTTCGGTTTTAGGGTGAATATGAGCAGGACATCTACACATCTACACTTTCAATGCGTCAGAGAGAGATAGAGAGAGAGCTAAATTAGAACTCTGTACTAATGACAGACTGATATATTAGACCTAAAATCACATATAGACAGATTTAGACTAAAACAAAGAGACAGAACAGACAGCCAGAGGTGATGTTGTGCTGGTGAGATCTCTGTGCTGCTCTCTTTCACATTTGCACAAAACTTTCATTAGCGTGGATGGCGGGGTGCGAGAGAAGCCATATCTTTTCCATTAACGTCGCTCGTCATAAATCAGTCTAATCTCTCCTCCAGGGCGCACGCTAATGACAGCGCAACTGTCACCGTCACCGCTTGCCTTAACTGAACCAAAAATGATCATTTACTCACCAAACCCAAATGACATGCTTTCATTCATGAAACACAAAAGGAGATGTTCACACTGCTCTTTTCTACATTCAAGTTCCATTCAAACTTGGCACATCAAATTTAGTTTCAAGCAGTCTTGGCTAAATTACTCAAAATAGTCATCCACTAAAAATGACCACTTTATAGTAATCATGTTAGAGATTTACAGATTACTTCATGGAAACAGTAATTACATTACTAATTATTAAATTTTTAAGTTACTATCCAAAACACTTTTCACAGATACACAAACAGACGTACTTACGGTATGTGCATAATTCATGTTTTAAATGTATTCTATGTAAAGATTATTATTTAGAAATATTTGTAACCTAAAAAATGTATTCAAAATGTAATAATCTAATTAGAAGTCAGTAACTGTAATCTGATTACAAGAATTTAAATTCCAATGTGTTATACTACTTTAGTTTCTAATTATTAGCTTTTCATCATTTTGGTCATTTTGACACAGAGTGTATTAATATATTATTGTTTACATGCATAATTGTTACTATTTACAAGTATTACATAGAACAGAAAAGAAGTGCTAAAACAGACTTTGTTTTAGTTGAGCGCATATTAACGAGAGTGGAGTCACACAAACCTTCTTTATTATAAGAAGAATTTTTTGTTGTTATTGATGAACAACTGACTGTAGAAAACAGAAAGGATATTAAAAGACAAATGGATAGTATGGATCTCATCTCTGGACACATTGCATTACACAGAACGAGTCAAACCAAACTATTACTCTTAACAAGCTGTGAAAGGATCTCACAGCTGAACTTTGAATAGTGTAAAAGATCAATCTCAGGATTTTAAGAATCGATATAGAGATCATTCAAATGTTAATCTGGATTAATTGGAAATCCCCCTTTGTTTGTTTTTCTCATGTATCCCTTGGAACCTGCTTATGTTTCTCTGGTTGGGAATCACTATAAAAATAACATTAATGGAACAGATATGGCCTAAAGCAAAATCTCCTAAACCGCTCAAATTGTACTTGCTGCCATCTAGTGGAATGAACTAACACGTTTAGCAGGGACACAGAGCAAACAGAGCCTGAATTACAGGCTTTCAAAGACAGAATAGAACATTTAAGAATGTTTGCAATATTATTGGATTTTTTCTTTTGGAGTCATCTTTAAAACAAGAATAGTATATTTTGCAATTAGTCCACTGTATGTGTGTAAGATGAGCTTTTACATTTTGGTGTGAAAATATGCAGCAGAGTTTAAGTCATCATATGGATCCTTATGTATATAAGGCACAAGATTTTTCTGGTGCTTTTTCCATAATTTTGTAGTCTTCATTCACTTTCATAATATGGAAAAGAGCACCAGGATACACTTAAAAAAAAATTCACCTTTTATATTCTGCGGAAGATATGAAGTCATAAAGGTTTGAAACAATATGTGGGTGAGAAAATGATAGCAGAACACACCCACATAAAACACACTCTCTCTCACACAAACACAGGGTGCTGATATTGCTTATGATGGATCGCTCAATAGTGCCTAGCACTGGGTAATGTCCCTGTGTTTTCATTGGCTGCAGAGTGGGCGAGTGATTAGCTTCCAGGATTTATGATTATGGCTTATCAAACACTACACACACACACACACCCACACACACACACACACACACACACACACACACACACACACACACACACACACACACACACACACACACATGCAGTATTAAGGGCAATCAAACAGTGTGGCTTACCCATAGGGAAATATACACAGCAGCACATCCATTCACAATAGTCTGATCTCATAACAAATTAATGATGCATTTTAAAACCATTCCAACAAGCAAAAGATTCACAATCACATCAGTGCCACAAAACACATCCTTGTGGATATAGAAATATACCCGTGTATAAATGTTGAGATTATTGTATGAAAACCATGCCAAAAAACAGCCTTGTGTGTGTCTAATGTGATATACTATGGCATATTCTGAACGGAATTCTAGCGTACTGAATTATTGTGCAGTTTCTTCAACTTCAGGCATTTAGCACAGTGGATCTCTAGAAAGTAAAGACTCATTAAAACATGTTTCACACTCTCACTAGTTTATTTCATTTGTCTACTAATAATGTGCAACAGTGTGTGTACATGCATCACTGGAGATTTATGTCATTTGTGTCATTTCCAGCACATCTCAAATCCTCTATTGTGTTTAATAGAATTATGTGCTGAAATGATGCTGATGGAAATTATATCTTTAAACTTTTTTAAATAAAATGACCAACTTCAACTAAGGTTAATTTCAAGGCTAATATTTTATGTGTCCTAAATACACTCAATTAAATCATATGTTCACACTTTTGCACAATCTTGTTAACATCAATATATATTTTAAACATTAGCTGCTGTTTACATATTTTGCATAAAACACTGCATTTTCTTCATGTCAGTGTCTCTGGTTCTCTTTCGGTCGAAAACCGAAAATAGTATTTTCAGAGGCCGAAATTTCGGTGCATCCCTAGTTTAATAATATTTTCAATAAATGTTAAAATAGGCTGTTTTAAGTCAAATCCACCCCTGAGACATAAAATTGCCCAAACACCCATTGTCTACAGTTTCTTAAATAAATGGTCTGCACTTATATAGCACCTTTTTAAGCCTTAACGGTATTCAAAGCGCTTTACACTGCGTCTCATTCATACACTGCGACACACATTCATACACCAATGGCGGCAGAGATGCTATGTAAGGTGCTAGCCTGCTGTGGCAGCGGGGGCGTGGTCAAGCGCCCGTCCGGGAGAGAAAAGCGGTAAGGGCGCTTACACCTGAGCTAAATTAAGCCTAACACCTGTGTCTAATTGCAGTAGCGTGAGGACAGCGGATAAAAGCAGCAGCCCAGAACATGAGCGAGAGAGCCGGACACCAACACCGAGAAGCAAAGTATTATGTAATTTGTTAAAACTGTGGAAAGAAGATAATAAAGGTCCCTTACCTTTGAAACTGACGCTGTTTCCGACCCTTCCTTAGTGGAAAACCGTTACACTGGTGCCGAATCCCGGGAAGAAGGAAAAAAGAAGGAACATTTTTTTCCACGCTATGGAAAAGAGTCGTCCCGTAGAGTCCTCCCAGCTGGGAACTTGAAACTCTTTTCCATAGCGTGGAAAAAATGTTCCTTCTTTTTTCCTTCTTCCCGGGTTTCGGCACCAGTGTTATGTTGTTATCGTATTATGTTGCATTTTTAATTCAGTAAAAGAATCAGAATGAGCTTTAATGCCAACTGTGCTCACATACACAAGGAATTGTTTTTGGTGATAGGAGAAACAAGCAAGTGCACACGAACATTACAGTGAGACAAAGAATATAAAACAAGGTAAGAGTATAAATAGACATACAAAACATAGGACATACTGTATAACATAGAATGGCATATGTATATGTGCAAGTGGTAATATATGTGCATGGTAGGGGTATTTACAGTTATTGAATTAAATAGGAGTGTGAATTTACATATGTACATGACATATTTATACATTATTGCACTATGGGAGTCCTGAGGCAGTTTAATTGTTCATGTGGAAAATGGCCTGAGGGTGAAAATTGTTCTTGTGCCTGGATGTCCTGACACTGAGTGCTCTGTAGTGCCAGAGAGAGGGCAACAGTTCAAAAAGTGGGGCAGGGTGTGTGGGGTCCAGAATGATTCTACCTGCATGTTTCCAATCTATGTGTGTGTGTCCCACTTCAGGTCCTGAGAGATGGTGGAGCCCAGGAACCTGAATGACTCCACTGCCGCCACAGTGCTGTTCAGGATGGTGAGGGGAGATTTCTTCTGCAGTCCAGTATCATCTCCACTGTTTTAAGTGTGTTCAGCTCAAGGTTGTTGTGACCGCACCAGACAGTCAGCTGTTCAACCTCAGTCTGTATGCAGACTCTGCACTGTCACGGATGAGGCCAATAACTGTGGTGTCATCTGCGAAATTCAGGAGCTTGACAGTGGGGTCCTTTGCAGTGAAGTCATTCATGTACAGGGAGAAAAGAAATGGAGAGAGTATACATCCCTGAGGAGCACCAGTGCTAATAGTGAGTGTCAAGGATGTGAGTTTCCCCAGTCTCACTAGCTGCTGCCTATCTGTCAGAAAGCTGGTTATCCACCGACAGACTGTGTTTTGCAAGGGGAGCTGGGTCAATTTGGTTGAGAAAAGATCAGGCATGTTGGAATTGAAGGCTGAACTGAAGTCCACAAATAGGATCCTTGCAGAACTCCCAGGTCTGTCGAGGTGTTGCAGGATATAATGCTGTCCCATATTGACAGCATCATCCACAGACCTGTTTGCTTGGTAAGCAAGCTGAAGGGGGTCTAGCAGGGATCCAGTGATGTCCTTCAGATAGGTCAAAAACAGTCTCTCAAATGAATTCATGACCACAGATGTGAGAGCAACAGGTGTGTAGTCATTAAGTCCTGTGATTGTTTTTAATTATTTGGACTGGAATGATGATGGGGCATTTGAAGCAGCAGGGAACTTCACACTGCTCCAGTGATCTATTGGAGATCTGTGTGAAGATGGGGGCCAGTTGGTCAGTGCAGACTTTCAGACAGGTAGGTGAAACACTGTCTGGGCCTAAAGCTTTCCTAGTCTTCTGTTTCTTGAAGGTCCGGCACACATCCTCCTCACAGATCATAAGTGCAGATTGAATAGCAGGAGGGGGGTTTCAGGAGGTGTAAGTGGTCATTTGAAGTGAAAATCAGATCGGAGGAGGGGTGTGAGACTGGGCTTTTCAAACCTGCAGTAAAACACATTCAGTTCATCAGCCATTAGTTGACGCTCTACAGAGCGAGGGGGTGGTGTCTTGTACTTGGTGATGCTTTTCAGACCTTTCCACACAGATGCAGGATTGCTGGCTGAAAAAGTTTTTTTCAGCTTTTCAGAGCAGCTTTTTTTAGCCACTCTGATTTCCTTAGTAAGTGTGTTTCAGGCCTGGTTGTACAATGTTTTATCCCACTTCATCTTTGGCATGACGAAGCTGTCTGAATTTTCCTGTAAACCATGTTTTATCGTTATTGATTAATAAAAATGTCTATTTGAAATGTGGACTTGTCATACCAAAAAACATGGTTCCACTGTTCTACTTTCCATCAAAGATGAGACCGAGCCCAGAGAAGTTGGCAGAGCTTCTGGACAGTGTGGCTTCTGCTTTCCATAGTCTTAACTTGCATCTGTGGATGCAGCGGCGAGTTGTGTTGACTAACAAAGGTAACAAAGTAATCCCAAGCCCATGTTCATGATATTCATTACAGATGAATTATGTTTTTTTAAGACAGTGACGTCTGAGTGATCAGAGATCACGTGCAATCATATGTGGTTTTCGTCTTTCCCTTTATACATGAGATTTGACAAGATTCCTTAAATCTTTTAACTATATTGTGCACTGTAGAGGGCGATATGCCCAAATTCCTTCCAATTTGTCTTTGGGGAATATTGTTCTCAAAGTGCTGGATTATTTGCTGAAGCATCTGTTGGCAAATTGACAAGTCTTGACCGATCCTTGCTCTTCAAGGACTAGGCTGTTTTTGGAAGCTGCCTATATATTATGACACGACTGGCCCACCTGTTTAACATCTCCTTTTTACAATTCTCTGTTGTTTGCCCTGTGTTTAGCCTCTGTCATCTGTTTCGACCTGGACTACGCTTCCCATAATTCCATGCTCTGATCACCTCCAGCTGTTCCCCATTGTTTTCACCCCTTTTCTATTACCTCAATTATCCCATGTGTATATATTGCCCTGTTATCTGTTCCCCTTTGTCGGTTGTTAATGTTTCTCCCCAGTTCATGCCCGGGTTCAGTCCTGTTTGTTTTCGTTTGTTTGTTTTGCGTCCTAGTTTCCTGTCTTGCCCTGTTTGTGTGATCATCCTGTTTGTATTTTAATTTTATTCTTATTAAAATAGCTGTACATATATCCAGTACTCATGACCTCCATTGCAACACTCTAACTTTTTAAATTATTAGTTTAAAATTTCCCCTGTCTCAACTTATTTGGAGTGTGTTGCAATCATCTGATTTGAAATTACTGTACATTTTCACAAAAAACTAAAACAAACAAACAATGAAATTCACAAGGTAAAATATCATATTTGTGGTGCTTTCAATATAGCAATGGGTGAATATAATTTATAGATCACTCCATTATGCTTTTATTAGCATTTTTCATACTGTCCCTTTTTCTGAATTGGGCTTGTATTATATTTAATAAATGTATTATTTAATTTTATATTATTTATTTTTTATATTTATTTATTTGGGAGGCTTATGTTATTAATTACCATTATTTTGATTCATTAATCAGCAAATCATGTAATTAATTTGATTATAATTTTAAATCGATTGACTGGTATTTTTAATTTATTTCCATGTCAAAATGTTACATAATAATAACTTTTATTTATATTGTGCCTTTCAGGACCCAAGGATGCTTTACAGAGCAAGAAGGATCAAAAGAAAATTAAACTGAAAAGCAAAATACAACAATAAACAAAAACAGATGTACAAGGTAACAATCATCAAATTAGTGAGTTGAGAGATGAGAAAAGATGTGTTGTTGATCATTTCAGTTTATTCATCACACTGGAAATGGAAGATAAAGCCATGTGTAGTGTGCACTGTAACATACGGCATATTTTGCCAACTGTATTTGCTCATCCAGGTATTCTAGGCATACAGATATTTTGCACACGTGTACAGTATGCACACTACATACTGTAAAAATAGCTAGTTGTATGTTAGAATGCGATTCTGAACAGAACCAGAGTATTCAGTACGGGATCTTCTCTACGTGTTTAAAACTCTCCATAGTAAAAATCACTGCTATATAATTCTAGGTGTGACCAGAGTTGTTTTAAGGGTTTGGCAGGGGCTTTTTCTGGCATGTCATTTATGGAGTGTCATATCAAAAGAGTTAATGTGTGATTCAGATGTGTGGTGAATATGGGAGTCGAGCCGCACAGCACACATGAGAACCAGAGCACAAAACTTGCTTGAGTTCAGATGCATATCCTGCACTAGCATTAGAGTCATTTCCATTTCAAGGACATAAGGGTGAATGTACTTTATATTTTGGGAATAACAGACAATCCATTTTCTGGAGAAAAAAAATTCATAACTCATTCACAGAATAAGCCTTTTATTACATGCTGGTTGTATTTTGTCCACTAAATGTTTTTTCTGTTATCCACAAAATTGAAGGAACTTGTCTCAAATTCATGAACAAAATCAGTTTTCGGTCTACAATTTTGTGCACAAAATAAAGTGCTGACATAAAATTGTTATAGACAATATGCAACTGGCTTTTGTCTTTCTGTGACGAACTGTAATTACATTTAAAAACTGCATTTTGTGTCATGTAATTCATTTGGTCCACGAAGTTAAGCATTTTACACTCAACAACCCAGAACACCCTAAAATCATACTGGTGAGTTTCATTTCACTGATCATTTTTTATTATTATTATTCAAATTGGGGTTTAAACTTTGCCAGTTTACTGACATTATCAAGTAATGTGTTTGTGAACAGCAAAAACCCCATCCTGCATACAACTGAATTGGGAAATGAATGTACAGTAGTAGAATACACATTATTGCACTAGTTGGGTGAAATAACACAAATCTATTCTGTAAAAAACAGACTCACATGTATGTGGCTGAATTCTTACCTGTTTTATTCAGTATGTGCTGTGAGCCATCACACCGTATAGTGTCACTAGAGGAGAAAAGACAAAGAGAGCACATCAGCTTCATTAACTCTTAATTATTATAAACAAACATACCTGTATGGAAATACACACATATGAGACCTCTTTAAAATCTCAGTTGTTTCTTCTAGGAAGCAACTAGATGAAATGAATAGCAAGTGGAGACTTTGGCTTCTCAGATGTTTCTCCAGTGTGTCTCCTCTACAGTTTCACAAGAGATCTCAACATTGTCTCAAACTGTGCTCAGATGTGTCAAGATACAAAAAGTCAAATCAAAAGTCAGACATCGCAATATGAACTCAAACATTTCTCTTCAGATTTTCCCCAGATGATATGATCTCAGATATGACATCCACATTCATTTAATACCTCTTAATATTATTACTGTATGACAACAATCCTCTGTAAAATCCAAAATGGCTGTTTTGAAAATGGTGTTTCCAGGATGCGCTTAAATAGTTAATGAGCTTGAATGTTTATTTACACCGTATTTATTGTTGATTTTGCAGTTAAATTTAGTGAAGTTTTGTGAAGTTTGAAGTTAATTTTCTACTTAAATTTACCTGTTCATAAGCAAAAAATAAATAAATAAATAAAACTTTTGATTGTTACCAGCATCGTGTTTTGTGGTCTGGTCTGCACTTATATAGCGCTTTTCTTTAACCTTATCAAAGCGCTTTACACTGTGTCCCAATCACCCATTCACACTCACAATCTTACACCAATGATGGCAGAGCTGCTATGTAAGGCGCTAGACTGCCATTGGGAGCAACTTGGGGTTCAGTGTCTTGCCCAAGGACACTTCAGCATGTGGAGTCATGTGGGCCGGGAATCGAACCACCAACCCTGCGATTAGTGGCCAACCCAAGTGTTGTGGAATGCTTCCGTATGTCACGTGGTACACGATTAAATATGCTTATAAGAAAAGTTAAAAATCCAAAATGTTCCAATAAAATTTAATGCAATAAATTTAAAGTACCATGTTCATCAGATTTGTAAATAAAAGTTACTGAAAATGAACTCGCTTTAGTAAGTAGATTTTATTTAATTTTATACCATTTTAATTTTCTGTTAGCAAAAACTAAATTAAAATTAAGTAAATTTCACTAGTCAATTTTTTCAGTGTTGTTTTAATTAATTAAATAAGGAAAAGTACAAAGATTTAGTATTTTATCCAGTATCTGTGTGTACTATTAGCTTAGAACATGCTAATGTCAAAGGAGTCTCCCGTTCAAATAGTTGTTTTACTGTTCTTTTGCATAGTTCACTGTTCCAAATCAGTCACTTATGAGGTCTCATTTCAGTCAGAATGCTGCCTTCGAAGGAAGCTGTCTATTTAGGCAGAAGACATAAAGGCTGCTCAATGGGTGAATGAACAGAATTAATATTTCACTGGATAAAATATGTTTGAGCATGTATGAGAGAGACATTTTTGGAAGCAAAGAAGATGAGACAGAGAGAGAGAGAGAGAGAGAGAAAGAGAGAGAGAGAGAGAGAGAGAGAGAGAGAGAGTGAGAGCAAGAGAGAGGAAGGGGGCTGGAGAAAGAAAAACAGGATGAGATTCCCAAAACATCCATTTATCCATTCCTTTCACTCTGACACAAGCTGAGTGCCTAATGTCCATTGTGTCTGAGTGTGTGTGTGGTATTCTAGCATGTTGCTTTGTTTAAACTGACTTCTCATATGTATCAACTGGAATACTATACTTCAACATTTTCTGAAGAACATGTCAGAGGTGATTCTGGTACTGTGAGTGGTGCTAAATGTGCTTTAAATGTTCTTTCAAACAGATTTGTTTTAAATCAACAAAAATGACCTCCCTAGAGTCCCTAAACTAAACTTAAACCTAAGCCTAACCAGTAGTGTCAGACAAAGCAAATGTGAGATGAAAAACAAAACCACTTCATTTTGTGTTGCTTCTATGTCACTTTGGGCTCATATGTCGGCTCATGTGCAAGACTCGTGCCCCAGTCCTTTACATCACAAGTGCAATGCTCAATCAGTTGAGCTAATGTGCAATTTTATCAACTCGAACAAGTTTGTAAATGTAGTTGCTGATGTAATGAAAATGTTGAAAACTGTGTAAGAAACAGGGTGAAAAATAAGGGTTTATGAACTGATAATCTGTCCTTTTACTCGTGATTTGTGTGAAAGAGAATAAAAGTCACTGTTGTTGTAGCGCCTCTAGTGTCACCAGGAATCACCAGGAAACTGACGCAATACGTACAACAAGCCACGTAAAAAATATTTTGGAAGCCAGGTAAGTGCTTTGATGTCCCTGGACTCGGCACGGCCACAAGTAGCACCTTAGGCTCCGCCCCACCTGCCTGTACATCCGACATGATTGTTCCCTTGGTCCCCTTCACCTGGAGCTTGGTGGCGTGGCTCATGCTCTCCAACCAGGTGCGGTGGCAGATCAGGACTGCCCGACTCGGCTATGTGATTCAGTTCGCCAGGCGCCCGCCCAGGTTCAACGGCATCTGCCTCACTGCGGTGAAAGTTTTGAACCGGGCTTTGCACAGACCCCTGTTCAAGATGCTGATGCAAAATCGCATCTTAGCGAACGTCCGGCATCAAGATTGGTTCGCGGCGGTAGACCTGAAGGACACGTACTTCCATGAATCAATCCTTCCTTGACACAGACCCTTCCTTCGGTTGCTTTCGAAGGACGGGCATACCAGTACAAGGTCCTCCCCTTTGGTCTATCCCTGTCACCTCACACATTCACGAAGGTCGCAGAGGCAGCCCTTGTCCCATTAAGGGAAGTGGGCATTTGCATCCTCAAATATCTCGACACCTTATCTTGGCTTATTCTAGAACCCCAGTTAAATACATAACCAGCATTCTATTTCCTTTTGTTCCAGACCACCACAGGCATTACTGAAAGCACTAGTGGAAGACAAATACCTACGCAGTCACGAGGAATCCCCTTGTGATGCATCAATGCAGGTAGAAAGCAACACAGCCCACACTGCTGGCAGGGGAGTCACATTCAGTCTGTAGAAATTGGAAAAAGTGTAGACTGAAGACCATGCTGCTGCTGCACAAATTTCAGAGAGTGACACACATCTGAGCACTGCCCAAAAAGTTGTGAGAGCACGTGTAGAGTGACAGTGAATAGAGGAGAGGACAGGACGCTCTGAAGACTTGTATGCATGAGAAATTACCTGCGCCACCCAGTGCGCTAGTCTCTGCTTGGAGAGCTTAGTCCTTTGTGGGTTCGATGGAAAAACTGTGTGCGATAGCCTCTTGAGAGAGTAGTCAGGAGCCACTGGTTTGTTGTAATTGATCCCTAATAAGCAATAAACAGCCCACAGTCGAACTAACCATGACAGTGCTCCTGTCTGTGCTTTTCTGCAGAGATAGAGGGTGATGGTGAAACAGATGAGGAGGCTTAAATGTAGGTTTTACACCAACATTCTGATAGATAGCGAGCAACAGAGGTCGCTGTAAGTGCCTTTGGGCATGAACCTGTACCTACACAATGGGAACAAGTCTCTGGGACTGAAAGACCTCTGGTAAAGGGGACTGGCCCAACCAAACCTAGTGCTGTGCTTGCACTAGAGTGCCCAATGCTGTGCCGCAGTGGTTGGCAATGACACCCATCGCCTGCAACGCAAGTTCTGTCAGATTTATCATTAAAGGGTCAGATTACGTTGCTCTTAGGGAGGAGTGCAATGCAACAAAAATGTATAAACATGACCAAGACATGCTGTAGAGTTGTATGCCAGTGACAGCAGTTCATTTGTGCATCTGCACTCGACAGTGGGGCAGTGTATGTTCTCATGGAGTGCCTCACCATGAGACACGATGAGAGCTGCAACACTGGGTTCTACAGGTGTCATGCTGCCAAGACCCACTGCCTCCTGGTCCTGGTGTGCAGGTCAGTTGATCAGGACATGTGGCCTTTGATTAATTCTGTAATGCAGAAGATTTTTTTATTCCTTTTGTCATGCTGAAGTGTTTGCTTATGCTTATGATCAGAAATAGAGCGGCTCGAAGAAAGCAGCATATCCTGAGATTCCAGACCTGCCAGTCGTGCTTGATGCATTGATTATGGAGCATGGGTAAGACATGGCCTCTTTAAGATGGTCCACACTAAGACAGGCAGGGCACTGATTATGTCCATCAATGATATGCATCACATGAGGGCATGCAGAACATATAGATATATTCATACTGACTTCAATACTCACCTAAAAGCAATTCGGCACTCGTTAACAACACTCAAGTAAGTTTCATGTCCAGTGAGAAACAAACAATTATCCTGCACTCATTAAACTTAGGCAGTCAGGGCTTCAGAGTGTATGTGTTTACAAAGATACAAACTTACATGCAACCAGAAGTTTGAAACCTTTCAGAAGGTTTTGTTTACCGGAGAAAATGCTTGAAAACACAGCTTCCCGATCCCGAGCAGCGAATCCTGGAGAAAACCGCTCAAAACCCAGTTTTCTCCGGTCGCTAGCGGCACTTCACTGAGAAAACTGCTCATAATCCAATCCGAAAACATGGCAATGAAACAGTTTGTGGATGTCAGCTGAAGCACTCTTCAAAAACAAATTGCACAAAATATCGTCACAATTGATTCCGTCAAGCGAGAATGTAGAGATTGAGTGTTTTATAGCTAAAAACACATCATGCGTCACGGGGTGACACATTCTAATTCGATTCTCTGTCAAAGTGCAAGAGCTTTCCATTAGTGCTTTCAATACTGCCTCTAGTGGTCCGGAATGAAAAGAAATAGAACTACATATAGCTTCCTTTAGTTCATGTAAGCTGAAATCGACCCCATTCTGCCAAATGAATGATTAAAATCATCACATATTTTTACATAAATTCAAGCGTGAACACGTTTCACTTTTCTGAGTCATGGGTTCTGATCCCATAAAACCAGTAAGTAATCTTGTAACATAAACAATGACAAGCACAATGACAAGCACAATTCCGAGTTTGCATTTTCCCTCTAAAATTATATTTTTCCTTTACTGTTTGGGTTTGGGGTAGATTTAATGAAAAATGCATCATTGTATTACATTATTTACAACTAAATATACAACTCACTTTTTCACCTGGAAACTGGGACTCACAGGAGCCCATACATTCAACAACACTTCAATTTCAGCCAGTTTCAGTAACTACAGACAGAATTCAGCTGAAGATTTTTTGATGTACTATCGCTGAATTCACAGTGTGATCAGTCTGTAGACTAATGAAATATATTACTTGGCAGTAGATTTGTTTAGTCTGATTATTATGATGAATAACTATAGCTATTTACCGAACAGTGATGTCTTTTATCACATAATTTTTGGGTAAAATGTGGTAAAATCACTGTACCATGTGGCCTCAATTGGCATATTGCTTTATTTAGCATGTGTGTTACTTTGTTTCCTTGCTATAACAAAATATTGAAATTCACATGTTTAAATTGTGACATTTTTAATCATCTCCAACTGTACAGGTGTGTGTGAGAGAGAAACACTGACAGAAGTGCATTTGTGAGACAAACAATGAGAGAACTGACTGTGTGCTGAAGCATTATCCAGTTATCAACACACACCAAATCCACATACACAGTTATGTAGGTCACAACAATACATCAGCTCACAGTCAATTATACACTGTTGTGTGTGTTATGCCAGTCAGTGTGGCCATGTGGTTTAGATTCAGTTGACTGGCTTCACAGCATGTGTATTTCCAGAAAATAAAACCTTAAAAAAACACACATTTATTTACCTGTTCTTTCTATCTTTCTATCTATCTATCTATCTATCTATCTGTCTGTCTGTCTGTCTGTCTGTCTGTCTGTCTGTCTGTCTGTCTATCTATCTATCTATCTATCTATCTATCTATCTGTGTGTGTGTGTGTGTGTGTGTGTGTGTGTGTGTGTGTTTTATTGGACACTGTACAACTGCTGTGGCCCTCAAAACCACATTCATAACGCATTTAACTTCCTTAATGTGATGTATTTCTGTGAAAAACTGAATATGACACAGGAGGCTGTGCTATATTGTAAATTTATACTATGGTCTATTTGAACACTCAGTACTGATTGTCTGGAATGTGAGTTAAAACTGTTTAATGCACAGGTAGTTCCAGTCAGTTTTAATCACGTTCTATATGAACAACCTGGAGCTCAACACGCTCAAAACAGTGGAAATGATTGTGAACTTTAGGAGGAACACCCCAACATTGACCACTCACCATTCTAAACAGCACTGTGGCAGCAGTAGAGTCATTCAGGTTCCTGGGCACTACCATCTCACAGGACCTGAGGTGGGAGACCCACACTGTTCTTCTCAGCAGTCATTCAGACTTTCCTCTGCACTTCAAAACCTGTATATGAAATTGCACATCAGAAGACTACAAAGGATAATTTGGACTGCTGAGCGGATTATTGATTGCCCCCTGCCACCCCTTCAAAAACTGTACACTTCCAGAGTGAGGAAAAGGGCTGGAAAAATAACTCTGGACCCCACTCACCCAGCCCACTACCTTTTTGAACTGTTGCCTTCAGGCCGATGCTTCAGAGCTCTGAACACCAGAACCATCAGGCACAGGAACATTGCTTTCCCTTAGGCTATCCATCTCATGAACAGTTAAAAACTATACTATAATTACATGCAATACACAGCCTAATCAATTATATTATTTAACATATCCTACCTCTTCTGCATTACATTCCTTTGCACTGTATATAACAGATTTGTTTTTGTGCATGCAATACATATTTTTGTCTTATTGTGTATTTCTATATATACTTATATTTCTATTCACTTTTTATTTTTATTCTTTCTTTATTGTCTTTTATTGTCTAACCCTAACCCTGACTTGTTGTATTGTTTGTCCATTGGAAGCTTCTGTCACCAAGAACAATTCCTTGTATGTGGAAGCATACTTGCCAATAAAGCTCATTCTGATTCTGAATATAGTGCATCAAATCTTATGAATCTCAGAGTTGGGATTAACCATCACATCTCAACACAACATCATCAAGTCATGCAATGCCATCTTTAAATCAACTGTGATGTGCTTCAGTAAACACAGAAAAGACACCAGTGTTCACCAGCCCCGTATTACTAAGTATGACCTGAAGATTATTAGAAATGAACCTGAACTTTCCTCTTACACACTCATAAGAGTTGTCAGGAAAGTATGGTTAGACATTCAGCTATGTTTCTCATGGAGGTGGAGAGAAGAATACTACCAATCAAAGGTGTCTTTCGCTGTCTGGCAAGATGATTTATTTGTAATATGATACTGCTGCGCTGCTCAGGACACACCCACTAGAGGGCGACGCATGATCACACATCGCTGACTGAAGCGCTGAATGGAGACTGGGTTATAAAACACAGCCTTTTATGGTTTAGTAATCATGAAAGGCCATTTCATGCTTTAATTCTTAATTTACATTTACATTTATGCATATGGCAGATGCTTTTATCCAAAGCGACTTACAGTGCATTTACTACAGGGACAATCCCCCCGGAGCAACCTGGAGTTAAGTGCCTTGCTCAAGGACACAATGGTGGTGGCCGTGGGGTTCGAACCAACAACCTTCTGATTAACAGCCCTGTGCTTTAGCCACTATGCCACCACCACTCCATATTTTTTAATCAATTGTGCAGCATTAATGGATACCAAACTAATGTCTTAGATCAGGTCAAAGTCTGCAGGTTTCAAAGCGTTTTGGATGGTTTTGCCCTCAACATGTACTGTAAGTGCCATGTTCCCACTTTATTTTAGGTATCTTTCACTACTATATACTAACATTAAAATACATACAATATAAGCTACTTATTGTGTAACTACATGTTGTTCTGCAGAATTCTCACAAGATTCACATTTGCTTCTACTAAGGTTGAGGTACTACCCATAATTATGTAAGGATTAGGGTTTAAGTGTTGGGGTAGGGGTAGGTTTAGGGTTAGAGGTAAAGTTAACAGTGTACCTACAGATTAGGGTTAGGGTTCATTATTGCAGATACTTTAAATATTAGTATGATGAAAACACACATATGCACATAATAATTACATTGTATCAAATGCTTAAGTACACAGTAGTTAAAGACACATAATATAAAGTGGGTCCAGTGCCACTTCCACAACTGTCACGTCTGCAACGCTGGTATTTCCCCATGAATGTGAAAATGACAATGGATACAAAAAATGATATTACATTTTCTTATCAGTGCCAACCCTTCTACCTTATATGGCCGAGTTTTTACGGAGCATGTGGTCTCTCTTTTATTTAATTAGTTCAAATAAATGTAATATTATCACTCTACTTTATCTCTGTGTCTGATTTAGAACAGGCAGAACTCTTGATCTAATGACCCGTAGATAAAGGTAACCATTATTTTAATTCTTCCAGTCAAAATTTGCTCTGCAAAAATCGTTGACAGCTGTAACAATGTGACCATAGTATAAGCGAGATAATCCACAAAGAACCATCCAATGCGAAGCACATCTTCTGACTGGTTTAATGAGACCTATCCGTGGATTATCCCTAACATATTCCCTGCTAAAGGCTGTATTCAGGCATGATTCACAAAATATTAGAATGCATTATTGCTTTTATTAAATAGTCCAAGATCATAACTGGATGCTACTCATTTAATGAAATGTGCAACATACAGTAATGTGCCAAATATACAATATAATTGATCTTATCCATTGGATTTCATTGGATCACATGGTCATTCAGATTGATATGATTGATTAATGTTACTTTTCTCTGCCCACACAGCCTTGGTGACATCAGTTGAAAACAGTGTCAGAAATGAATGGGGGCTTGGGGCAAAAAATTATTCAATTGGCATGAAGGACTTGATAACAGTTTTAATATAAATATTAGTTGGTTAATTGACATTATTCAAATTCAAATGATTGATTAAATTAAAGTATTTGACATCAGTGTATGACACAAAGCCATTTTGGAAGTTATAAAAAAATATGGGGAGATGCCCCTTTAAATTAAATATTGCCCCTAATGGAAAAGTTCATTTTTGACCCTGGTTGAAAAGGAAAGTAATTTGTAAAGTGGAGCAAGTCATTCTATTTGGATGAAAGATTTCAAAGCAAACATTTATTTGTAAAATACATTTATATTCTGTAAAATAATATCACACAAACAATAAGACCAGGAACATTTAACTAGTAAAGTCCATTTTTATTTCTGTTTCTGATGTCTTATGTCTCTTTCCGCCTGTCTGTGTGTGTGTGTAAATGCAGGGCTTGGGATACATTACCGTTTCTGCCATATATGAGCTCTGTAAAAGCATTTCATTAGTCTGATTCTGATACACAGCCATCAATCCACTCTAAATCTAATCACACACACACGCACGCACGCGCGCACGCACGCACGCACACACGCACACAACATACACAGAAGCACTCATATGGCCAAAGAGCCACATATGTAACTAGTGCACAAACAGAGGTATTTCTGTAAAGGCTGTCTTTTAGACTTGGACAGAGACATTAGACTCCAGAATGAGATCAATAATACAGTGTATAACACCTGATTAAGTCTACCATCACAGACTGCAAATACAATTTTCTTAATCAGTGTTTGTCTTGTACAGAAATACATGTAGTTGAGAAACAGGATTGTATTATTAAGGGCTGTTTTCAGAGAATCCTATATGTGGAGAAGGAGTGGAGAGGAGCAATGAGTAAGTCAGACAAATGTTTGTGAAATATATTGAAGAAAGCGAGACTTTACATATAAAGTCTGGCATCGACTAATCTTTATCAACAAGTAACAACAGTACTCTTTGAAAGTCTACTGTACTCGAGGAAAGTGTTTCTATCATTTCAATGTTATTTTCATGATTTCTACAAGTTGTAAAATGGAAAATAAAAGTAATATTTTAGAAAAGAACAAAAACTGGAAATAAATGATGTGAGCCCTAATGTAATGGAAAAAATCCATGAATTCATTTTCAAAGGTACCTGTATATATTTTTAGGGTTAAGCTTTAAATCGACTGCCACTGTAATGAAAGACATACATCATATTTTTATTCAGCAGAAGAAAGAGAACGAATCGGTTACCTAACGTAACCTCGGTTCTCTCTAGACGAGGGAACGAGTATTGCGTAAGCTAGCTTACGCTACGGGAAAGATTCATCTTTTCTGAGATATTGAAGCCAAAAAATTATCCTTAATTTTGTATCATTTGTCAACGCAGTGCAGCAACTGCATACCTTGAGCGGGCTAGCTAGCGAGCTCATTGGTTGCTCTGCGGCAACTGCTGCAGCCTATAGACGAACTTGGGCGAACTCGCGTCCAATGAGAGGCGTCCGCGCTTACTGCATCAAAGCCCGGCAAAATGGGCGTGGCTAGAGTGCATATAAGCGTAGTTCGTAGGCTGGAACCCTGGTTTTCATTGAATGAAGCGAAAGTCGCCGTGGCGCGAAGCACGGCCGGCTACGCAATACTGTTCCTCGCCTAGAGAGAACCGAGGTTACGTTAGGTAACCGATTCGTTCTCTTACGAGAGGTTCTCTCGTATTACGTAAGCTAGCTTACGCTCACGGGAACCCATTGTCAACGCCGTCGCGCCAAGCATCCACTGCATGAGCCCCGGGGGTTGGGGGACCCGGGGGAGCCCTTGTGAGTGGGGAAATAATATTTGGCCGGCAAGAGTGCGGGCCAGTGTGTGTGTAATACATAAGCACATTGTGGGAAGGCAACGACAGAGCGGCGGTGCCGGTCTGTGTGGAATGAGTCCCATCAGTGCAGCTCACCAGGGGAGCTGTAGCGTATTAAACTGCTAGTAGTTTTGCCTGCAGGGCGGGCACTTCCAGATTGTAAAATCTGACAAAGGTGGAGGGGGAAGCCCAGCCCGCTGCCGCGGGCTCATCGGGACCATGCTCACGATGAGGCCATGCCTCTAGTGGAGTGAGCCCTAATGCCCAACGGGCATGGCAGGTCTTTTGACGCGTATGCGGCAGCAATAGCGTCCACTATCCATCTAGACAGTGTCTGTTTCGAGGCGGCGAGACCTTTGGTGCGCCCTCTGAACGAAACGAAAAGCTGCTCAGAGCGTCTGAAAGAGGCGGAGCGCGCAGTATACAATCTCAGAACTCTGACTGGGCAAAGGAGATTGGCGTCGCGTTCGCTATCGGATGCTGGCAGCGCCGATAGGGAAATGACCTGTGCTCTGAAAGGAGTACCGATCACCTTGGGAACATAGCCGTGTCTAGGCTTTAAAATGACCTTGGAGTCACTTGGTCCAAACTCAAGACACGCAGCGCAGACAGACAGCGCGTGAAGGTCTCCCACACGTTTGACTGATGACAGGGCAGTCAGAAAAACGGTTTTGAGTGAAAGGTATTTCAAATCCACGGATTGAAGCGGTTCGAAAGGGGGGGCTTTCATAGTTTCGAGAACTATAGAAAGATCCCAGATAGGAACCGATGGAGGGCGCGGGGTTCATCCTTCTAGCTCCCTGAGGAAGCCGGATGACCAGCTCGCTTTTTCCCAGTGACTGGCCGTGCAGGGGTTCAGCGAACGCCGCGACGGCTGCCACATACACTTTGAGCGTGGATGGGGATCTGCCCTTATCCAGCAGCTCTTTGTAAAAACACGAGCAGCGACGACACCCCACATGTCCGTGGGTCCAGGTCTCTGTCGGTGCACCATTTTGAAAACACAGACCATTTTGACGCATAGAGTCTTCTCGTGGAAGGGGCTCTAGCGTGTATGATGGTGTTTATTACCCCTTCTGGCAGAGCGACGGGTAGTCGTTGATCACCCACGCGTGCAGCCCAGCGCTCTGGGTGGGGATGCCAGATCGTGCCGCGAGCTTGAGAAAGGAGATCTGCTCTCACTGGGATGGGCCACGGCGCTGTCAGTGACAGCTGCGTAAGCTCCGGGAACCATGTCTGATTCTCCCAACGCGGGGCTATGAGGAGCACCGAGTGATGCGTTTCCTGATCCTCTGCATTACCTGTGGCAATAGCGAGATGGGAGGTAAGGCGTAAGCGGGCAGTTGGGCCAGTCCTGGGCCAGCTGCCCTCGCTCGAGAAAAATATTGGGCAGTGAGAGTTCTTTTCTGACGCAAAGAGGTCTATCTCTGCTCTGCCGAATATCGCCATAACTTCTGGACTGTTTGAGCGTGCAGGGACCATTCCCCTGGGGAATATTGTCTCTGGACAGTCTGTCTGGGCCGCCGCTCAGGTGGCCTGGCACGCGCGTCGCCCTCAGCGAGCGCAGGTGTCACTGGGACAAACTCAGTATGCATTTCGTCAGATGGAAGAGGTTCCTGGATCTGACACCGCCCTGACGGTTTAGGTAGAATACCACAGATCTGTTGTCCGAACGGACCAGGACGTGGTGACCCAGAATGACCGGGAGAAAGCGCAGCGGCGTACTCGACCGCTATCATTTCCAGACAATTTATGTGAAGGAGCTTTTCCTGAACTGACCATAGGCCAAAAAAGCGGAGAGCCCTCGCGAGACCGCGCTCCAACCCGTGTTGGACGCGTCTGTCGAGATGACTTTTCGGCGAGATACAGCTCCCATCGTCACTCCCCGCTGATACCATTCGGCCACTGTCCAGGGCTGCAGAGCTGAAATACAGGTCTGAGTCACCTTGATCGGCTGGCGGCCTGTGGCCCAAGCCCGGCGAGACGCCGGTGTTTAGCCAATGCTGAAGCGGGCGATGCGCAGTAAACCCAGCTGAAGTACTGCTGCAGCTGAGGCCATGTAACCTAGCACTCTCTGAAATTTTTTCAGAGGCGTGAGGCTGTTCATCTGAAAGGACGCGGCTAGTCGCTGAACACAGCGCGCTGTGTAGATAAGCTGAGCCATCATTGCCACGGAGTCTAGTTCTATTCCAAGGAAGGAAATTGCCTGACTGGGCTGTAGTGAGCTCTTGGTCCAATTGACTGCAAGACCCAAACTGTTCAGATGGCTGAGGAGAACTGTTCTGTGAGACAGAAGCTCCGTATGTGACTGTGCCATAATCAGCCAGTCGTCCAAATAGTTCAGAATTCGCAAGCCCTGACTCCGCAGGGGTGCGAGCGCCGCATCCATGCACTTCGTGAAAGTACGGGTGCTAAAGACAGGCCGAACGGAAGGACGGTGTATTGATAAACCTGGCCGTCGGCGTAATCTCAAGAATGGCCTGTGACGGGATTTATCTGAATCTGAAAATAGGCATCTTTCAGATCGAGAGAGATAAACCAGTCCCCTGGCGCGTATGCGCGAGGAGTTTCCTGATTGTAAGCATTTTGAACGGTCTTTTGCAAGCACCTTGTTCAAAACCCTGAGATCTAATATTGGTCTGAGGCCGCCGTCTTTCTTGGGAACAAGAAAATAACGGCTGTAAAACCCCGACTCGCTCAGCTAAGGCGGCACTTCTCTATGGCCCTTTTGCACAGAAGGTTTGCTATTTCTGAACGAAGCATGCAGGCTGCTTCCGTGTTCACAATAGTTTCGAGCACGCTCTGAAGCGGGAGGGCGGCGATTGAACTGTAGCAAATAGCACTGTTTTATTGTGCTTAACACCCATTTGGATATCCTGGGATAGCTTCCCACGCTTTGAAGCGTAACGCTAGAGGGTGAATGGCCAAATCGCCCTGATTGCCGCACACAGCAGCTGAACAGAATGTGTGAGCACGCTTACTGTGCTTATGCATGACTGCTCGCAGACAGCAGGGACAGGCTGTTCTGTGAGTGACTTCCGATTGAGGTGAATGGGGAAAGAGTCACATCTGTTAAGTGATGCTGCGAGCATAGTCACGGGTACGGGACTTACATACAGAGAAGTGTTTGCTGGCCGTGTGACAGAGCGGGCAGAGAATGGGCGCCGCGACGGATTCGTGGGCGCGTTTATTGACTCTAACACTCGAGCGGGCTGTGTCCGCTTTATGTGAGTGGGCTCTGATAGGAACACGGGAAGTGTAATGCTTGTGTGTAGAGGTGAACACTGGATTGTGGGCACATTTTCTACACATAAGGCATGTTTGCTCTTTATAAGATTTCTTGGGTCGCCGTGAAAACGGCGTTTGAGTGCAGGCAAGCGGGCAGTATCACCGGCTTGTTGGCTGCTGAATCCACCACTGCAGTAGCCTGAGAGAAGGGGACTGACAGAGGGCGAAGCTTTTACGGCTGTCCGGCTGCGGCGGGACTGAGCCGTCGTTTTCTCAACAAAGCTAGGAGGACTTCGGTTGCTCAGGTTTCAACGCAATCTTAGGCCGAGGCCCGCGGGGGGGGCGGCGGTCTGCGGTGGCTGTCTGAGCGCGACCTAGGGCGGCCGCCCTGTCGACGCTGAAAAGTCTGGCTTTGCTGAGCTGGGCGCTGTGAAGAGGCTCGTGCAGGAGGCTGGTCACGTGGGCGGCCTGCAGAGGAGCTAGCGCGACGAGGCAGGAAGAGATTCATGGCTTGGGTGGCTTTCTGGACTTCCGTGAAACGGTCAACAATGCCACTCACCGCGGAACCGAAGAGACCGGACGGAGAGAGCAGCGCGTTGTCCGTCGCGCTCCTTAGATCTGAAACAGTCTCTGGGTGTCCGCCTTTCTCATCCCATTCTCGAAGGAGGTCCGCTTGGAGGATCTGTAAGACGGCCATGGAATGCAGAGCAGATGCGGCTTGGCCGGCGGCGGCATAGGCGCGGCCAACACAGGCGGAAGTAGTTCTGCAGGCCTAGACGGGAGCACCAGTTTAGACCGCCATCTCGCGGAGGGCGGACAAAGGTGTGCTGCTACCGAATCCTCTGGATTCCTGGGCCGAGGAGGAGGCTTGGGAGCCTGACCACTCCTCGCTGTCCGAAGCCATGATGGAACAGCAACCCTTATCCTCCGCCTCGGCAACTGCGCGTCCCGGGGGGGCGGGGAGGGTGAAAGCGAGACTCAAGGGAGAGGCTCCGGCGAGGCAGTCGCTTCTAACACCGGTTCCAGCAGCCTTTGGGAGTGGCGCTTCTTATTGCGCGGCGAAACGAAAGGCGGCGCGGCGGCTTCGGTTTTGCATGCTTCGAGTCGAGCCTGCAGGGTCGACATCGGAAGCTCCTCGCAGAGGTCGCATCCGCCGTCAGCGAGGGCGAGCTCTGCATGTTCCCGTCCCAGGCAGAGAGCGCAGATGAGGTGGCGGTCTCCGGTGCTGAGAGGAGCGCGGCATGAGCCGCAGGAAGTGCGAGGCATCTTTAAAAAGATGCTCGATACTCTTTTTGTGAAGTTCGCTGAGGAACTTAGCTTGCTCTAAAAAAGGATACGTCGCCGGATGGCGTAGCTTGCAGGATGGCTGAAGGTGGCGAAGACGGCCGGCTTCTTCGAGCGCTGTCCAAGCTTGCTAGATGCCCCTCGAACAGCGACGCGGCTTCCAGTTCAGAGATGCGAAGAGCTTCGCTGAAGAGATGAAAATCAGGGTTCCAGCCTACGAACTACGCTTATATGCACTCTAGCCACGCCCATTTTGGCGGGCTTTGATGCAGTAAGCGCGCGGACGCCTCTCATTGGACGCGAGTTCGCCCAAGTTCGTCTATAGGCTGCAGCAGTTGCCGCAGAGCAACCAATGAGCTCGCTAGCTAGCCCGCTCAAGGTCTGCAGTTGCTGCACTGCATTGACAAATGATACAAAATTAAGGATAATTTTTTGGCTTCAATATCTCAGAAAAGATGAATCTTTCCCATAGCGTAAGCTAGCTTACGCAATACGAGAGAACCTCTCGTAAGAGAACTCCAATTTCTAGTTGTCTAACGCCATTGTTTTCTGAGGTATGCGGTACCAGAAAGCGTTTTCCATGGAGGAAAACACGTTTCAGTGTGGATGTAAATGTAGCCAAATGAAAACAGATGTGTGGATGTGGCAAAAGACAATATGAGGGTGGGTAAATGACAGAATTTTAATGAACCCACTTAAGTACAACTACTATATACTTAAGCATTTTTTACAATGTACTTTAGCATTTAGCAATTACAGGCGTATGCAAAAGTTTAGGCACCCCTGACAATTTCCATGATTTTCATTTATAAATAATTGGGTGTTTGGATCAGCAATTTCATTTTGATCTATCAAATAACTGAAGGACACAGTAATATTTCAGTAGTGAAATGAGGTTTATTGGATGAACAGAAAATGTGAAATATGCAAATTAAATATATATATATGCATAAATGTAGACACCCTTGTCATTTTGTTGATCTGAATACCTGTATGAGTTGAGTGTGAGTTTCTTTTATTTGATAGGGACAAAGCATGTTGATGAACATTTGTACAGAATACAAGATGTAAACAAGCCGGATTATAGCAGTATTGCAAATTTACGTCCGTAGTCCCTAGGCAGGTACACACAAATAACAAATACTCACTATACACAAGACTCAACTAAAAAACACAATACATAAAAACACATCACAAAAACTACTAAGAAAAATGTTTACACACTTGATTTTTCATAAGCCACTTCTTAAGATGTTCTTTCAAAGTGTGATAAGTAGAACATTGTCGTATTGACTGTGGCAAACCATTAAAATATTTGCTCCCTATCACTGATAAAACTTTCTGGCCAAAGGATGTTCGCCTATTTGGTACTTCCCAGTCCCCTCTACTGACAGACCTGGTACCAATACCACAATCTCCCCTCTGTTTAATAAACTCCTTCAATGGAGGTGGAGCAAGGCCATGCCAGACTTTATAAACAAAGCACGCATAATTAAAAAAATTTAAATTTTCAAAACTCAATAGATTATGTTTCTTATTTATATTACAGTGGTGAAATGAAAGGGGTTTTTTATCAAACACATTTATCGCCTTCTTATACAGTATTTCTATGGACTTAAGAATTGAGTTACTCGTGAAAGACCAACTACTGAAGCAATACTGCATATGTGAAAAAAATCATTGAATATAAATACAACCTTGCAGCACCAACTGTCAAAAAGGACCTAATATACCTAAAATTCTTTAAATTAAATTTCACAATATTAGACAACTTTTTTACATGGCTTTTAAAAGTGAGAGTATAATCTAAAGTAACTCCAAGATACTTAAACTCTTTCACAACTTCTATTTCCTCTCCTCCCATAAATACATTTGAATGCGTCATCAACCATTTTGAAAACATCATACACACAGATTTTTTTGTGTTCAATATTAAACCTGTCCTAATAAGGCAATCCTGTACATTAGTCATAGCAGAGGTCAAAGTAATCGATGCTTTTTCAAAATTCTTTGCATGGATATAAATAACTACATCATCTGCATATAACTGAATATTTACATCTTTACATACTTCAGGTAAATCATTAATGTAAAGTGAAAATAAAATTGGTCCTAAAATAGAACCTTGTGGAACCCCCTTGGAGCAAGCAATATAAGAAGATTTCACACCATCAATACATACACATTGTTTCCTATTTGAAAGATAAGATTTTACCCAAAGTATTGCTTCCTCTGAGAAATTAACTACCTAGCACTGATTAATTGGAACACACAATTGGTTTGGTGAGCTCAAGCCTTGAACTTCATAGACAGGTGCATCCAATCATGAGAAAATGTATTTAAGGTGGCCAATTGCAAGTTGTTGTTCTCTTTCACTCTCCTCTGAAGAGTGGTAATATGGGGGCTTCAAAACAACTCTCAAATGACCTGAAAACAAAGATTGTTCAACATTATGGTTTAGGGGAAGGCTACAAAAAGCTATCGCAGGGATTTAAGCTGTCAGTGTCCACTGTGAGGAACATAGTGAGGAAATGGAAGACCACAGGCACAGTTCTTGTTAAGGCCAGAAGTGGCAGGCCAAGTAAAATATTGGAGAGGCAAAGGCGAAGGATGGTGAGAACGGTCAAAAACAGCCCACAGACCACCTCCAAAGACCTACAACATCATCTTGCTGCAGATGGTGTCACTGTGCATCGTTCAACAATTCAGCACACTTTGCACAAGGAGAAGCTGTACAGGAGAGTGATGCGGAAGAAGCCTTTTCTGCACACACGCCACAAACAGAGTCGCTTGAGGTATGCAAATGCACATTTGGACAAGCCAGCTTCATTTTGGAAGAAGGTGCTGTGGACTGATGAAACAAAGATGGAGTTATTTGGTCATTACAAGGGGCGTTATGCATGGCGGCAAAAGAACACAGCGTAAAATTTGGTGGAGGTTCCATCATGCTGTGGGGCTGTGTGGCCAGTGGGAATCTTGTTAAAGTTGAGGGTCGCATGGATTCCAATCAATATCACCAGATACTTGAGAATAATGCAGAGGAATGAGTCACAAAGTTGAAGTTACGCTGGGGCTGGATATTTCAACAAAATCTACTCTGCCATTTATGCAGAGGAACAAGTACAATGTTCTGGAATGGCCATCCCATTCCCCAGACCTGAATATCATTGAAAATCTGTGGGGTGATTTGAAGCGGGCTGTCCATGCTCGGCAACCATCAAACCTAACTGAACTGGAGATGTTTTGCAAGGAGGAATGGACCAAAATACCTTCATCCAGAATCCAGACACTCATTGCAGGCTATAGGAAGCGTCTAGAGGCTGTTATTTCTGCTAAAGGAGGCTCAACTAAATATTTCTGTTGGGGTGCCCAAATTTATGCACCTGTCAAATTTCGTTTTGATGCATATTGCAGATTTTCTGTTCATCCAATAAACCTCATTTCACTACTGAAATATTACTATGTCCTTCAGTTCTTTGATAGATCAAAATGAAATTGCTGATCCAAACACCCAATTATTTATAAATGAAAATCATGGAAATTGTCAGGGGTGCCTAAACTTTTGCATACACCTGTATGCACTACCGGTCGAAAGATTTGAAACACTTATTCTTTATTATAGTTTTTTTCTTCACATTTCAGAATAATTGTAAAGTCATCACAACTATGGAATAACATAAATGGAACAATGGGAATTATGTTGTGACTAAACAAAATCCAATAGAAATAGAATAGAAGCCTTTACTTTTGTCACACATTATACATACATTTTTGCATATATACACAGTGAAATGTATTTGTTTTCACATATCCCAACTAAGCTGGGGTCAGAGTGCAGGGTCAGCCATGATACGGCGCCCTGGAGCAGATAGGGTCAAGGGCTTTTGCTCAAGGGCCTAACAGTGGCATCTGTTGTGTTTGAACCCCCGACCTTCTGGTCAGTACCCCAGAGCCTTAACCGCTGAGCCACCACTGCCCCCAAAACTGTGTTATATACAAAATCAAATCTGTGTTATATTTGATCATCTTCAAAAGTAGTCAATCTTTGTCTAGAATTTGCAGACATGAACTCTTGACATTTTCTCCAGCAACTTCTTGAGGAATCATCCTGAGATGCTTTTAAACAGTATTGAAGGAGTTCCCATCTATGTTGGGCACTTATTGGCTGCTTTTCTTTATTATTTGGTCCAAGTCATCCATTTCAAAAACGTCTAGGTTACAAATGTAACCTCCGTTCCCCAATGGAGGGAACGAGACGTTGTGTCCGAGAAGCGACACTAGGGGTCTCTCTTGAGCACCGAATATACCTCTGATCTATGAAAAAAAGCCAATGAGAAGTTGGCAGCTAGTATTTGCATACCCCGGACATAAGTGTACAAAGGCGAGGCAAATACTAGAGTTCATTCAGGATTTTTCTGAGGAGCCGAAATGGTCCGGCCACTACAGAGGCTCGGCTCAGCGACGTGGCCGGGAAGGACACAACGTCTCGTTCCCTCCATCGGGGAACGGAGGTTACATTCATAACCTAGACATGCCCCTTCTGTCGCTCTCTCCACGTTGTGTCGGAGAAGTGACACTAGGGGGTCCAATTTAAATTACGCCATACGCTGAGCCGGAATCCTTTTGGTTACCCTGACAGGGGTATAAGGCGACGCTTGCCAACCTGGGAACGGGCCAAGCCTGTCTGGACCTCTTTTCTATCGATGTTTATCGCATACAGCAATAGACAGCCGGGGCCCTTACATGCACTGAGGGAAGGGGGTCTTACCCAATTTCCTATTCTTTCAGGGGGAAAAGACCCTGCGGAGACCACCCCTACCCAGCTGGGGAGGTAAGGTGGTGAATACATCACATGTGTTTTTAGGCGACACGTGGAAGTGGCGCCTAAAGGGGGGAGTTGCTACAACACGGAGACCGGAGGACAGCTGGAACTGCCTAAGGAAAATGCAGGTCCGCTCGTAAGGGGACCGTATCGCGGAAAATACACACAGGGGGAGTCCACGTAGGAGTCCTCACCCTGTGGAGCACTTATTCCAGTACAGGGTAGATTTGAGTACCCGCACTGGATTGGGTCGCAAGTTCCTCCGCCGAACTGTGAACCCATGAGCGCTTGGGAGGAATCGACCAGGGATTCGAGTTGAGTGGAATCTCCTGGGAAAAAAGATGCACAGTTTTACCTCAAGCGAGGGAAAGGGCGCTATATGCAAGCGATTCACCCGGCCAGCCCATCAGCGTGTTACCGAGTTCGACTGGCTCGGACCTGAGAAAACACGGGATGAAACTGACACAACCCTGAGATTGTAGTATCTCGTAAAGGTGTTGGGTGTCACCCAACCCGCTGCTCTACAAATGTCTGCCAGGGAGGTACCCCTGGCTAGTGCCCACGAGGACGCAATACTCCTTGTCGAGTGAGCTCGGACCCGCAAGGGGGCACGGCCTGAGTGTGATAAGCCAATGAAATGGCATCTATGGGAAATGGGACAGCGGAAAGGAAACTCTGTCCCCCAAAGCATACAAAGAGCTGCTCAGAGTGTCTAAAGCTCTGCGTGCAGTCCAAATAGGTACGCAAAGCACGTACCGGACACAGCAACGACAGGGCTGGGTCTGCCTCCTCCCGGGGCAGCACTTGCAGGTTCACTACCTGGTCTCTAAAGGGAGTGGTAGGAACCTTGGGCACGTAGCCTGGTCGCGGTCTTAGGATCACATGAGTGTCTGCCGGACCGAACTCCAGACAAGTGTCGCTGACAGAGAACGCTTGCAGGTCCCCGACCCTCTTGATGGAGGTGAGTGCGATCAGCAGGGCAGTCTTAGGAGAGAGAGTCCTGAGTCCAACTGATTATAGCAGCTCGAAGGGAGGTCTCTGGAGGCCTGTGAGGACTACCGAGAGGTCCCAGGAGGGGAACAGGCTTGGCCGGGAGGGATTTAACCTCCGGGCCTCTTAGGAACCTGATGATTAAGTCATGCTTACCAAGGGACTTGCCATCTACTGCGTCGTGGTGGGCCACGATAGCAGCAACATACACCTTCAAGGTGGACGGGGACAGCCTCCCCTCCAACCTCTCCTGCAGGAATAGGAGCACTGACCTAACTGCGCACCTCTGTGGGTCTTCAGCCCGGGAAGAACACCAATTTGCGAACAATCGCCACTTCAGGGCGTAGAGCTGCCTGGTGGAAGGGGCTCTGGCTTGGTTGATCGTGTCTACGACAGTAGGTGGTAGGCCAGCTAGATCTTCCGCGTCCCGTCCAGGGACCAGACGTGGAGTTTCCAGAGGTCTGGATGCGGATGCCAGAGCATGCCCTGCCCCTGAGAAAGAAGGTCCTTCCTCAGGGGAATTCGCCAGGGAGGGGCTGTCGCGAGGAGTACGAGGTCCAAGAACCGGGCCAGTATGGAGCCACTAGTGTGACTTGCTCCTCGTCCTCCCTGACCTTGCACAGCACCTGTGCAAGAAGGCTTACTGGGGGAAATGCGTACTTGCGCAGCCCCGTGGACCAGTTGTGTGCCAGCGCGTCTGCCCCGAGGGGAGCCTCTGTTCGGCCATACCAGAGCGGGCAGTGGGAGGTCTCTCGGGAGGCAAGCAGGTCTACCTGGGCCTTGCCGAATCGTTCCCAGATCAGCTGGACCGACTGGGGGTGAAGCCTCCACTCTCCACTGGGCAAGCGTTGTCATGACAGCGTGTCTGCTACCACATTGAGTTTGCCTGGAATGTGAGTGGCACGCTCACCTGAGTCACTGCTGGGTCCAAAGGAGGAGACGACGGGCGAGTCGTGACATGTGGCGGGAGCGTACGCCGCCATGGCGATTTATGTATGCTACCGTAGTGGTGCTGTCTGACCTGATTAGGACATGTTTGTCTCTAATTAATGGGAGAAACTGTCGCAGGGCAAAGAAAACAGTCAACAACTCTAGGCAAGTGATATGCCAGCGCAGCGGGGCCCCTCTCCAAAGGCCCGCAGCTGCGTGCCCATTGCAAACGGCTCCCCAACCCGATTTGAAGGCGTCGGTAGTGACCAGGACGCATCGGGACACCTGCTGCAGGGGCACTCCTGCCCGTAGAAAGCAGAGGTCTGTCCAGGGTTTGAGTGTTTGGCGGCACGCGGGGATGATTATCACACAGCGAGTGCCGTGAGAACAGGCCAGATGAACCAGAGGCAAAGGAAATAGCTCTTTTATAGAGAATTTGGGTACCGCTGCCCCGGTTAAGGGGAGCGGCAAATGAAATGTATTCAAAACAAAATTGTCCTCCCGGCCCTCCACTGGGGGACGGAGCGGTCTTACCATCTCCGGAGCTAACGTCTTGGGCTCTGGGTCGTCCGTCTCAGGAGCACCTGGGAGCCTTCCGGGTCCTCGAGGGGGTCCGTGAAACGGGGGGCGTCTGCTTCCTGCGAGGCGCTAGATGCGTGGGCTGAGAGCTGGGCCCAGATTGAGGCGGAGCGGCCTGTTGTTTCTTCGCAGGGGGACGCCCTTGGCAAGCAGATGGGGCATGGCCCAAGGCAGCAGGTTTGCGGCGGGGCAGGATCTGAGAGATCGCCTCCGTCTGTTTCTTCACCGCAGAGAACTGCTGGGTAACGTCCTCGACGATGTCGCCAAAGAGGCCGAACTGGGAGACTGGGGCGTCGAGAAAGCGAATCTTGTTGGTCTCACGCATCTCGACCAAGTTCAGCCACAGGTGTCATTCCTGGACCACGAGGGTGGCCATTGCCTGCCCGAGTGACTGCGCTGTGACCTTCGTGGCTCTGAGGGCGAGGTCGGTCGCTGAGCGCAGTTCCAGTTAACTTTACCTCTAACCCTAAACCCTATCCCTAATCTAAACCCTAACACTAATTGTTAACCTACCCATACCTCAACCTCAGTAGCAGCAAATTCTTGTGAGAATTTAGTAGAACATCATGTTGTTATACAATAAATACATTGAATTCATGTATTTTAATGTTAGGACATAGTAGTTAATATACAGCTGAAGTCAGAAGTTTACATACACTTAAATTGAAGTCATTAAAACACATTTTTTAACCACTCCACAGATTTCATATTAGCAAACTATAGTTTTGGAAAGTCGTTTATGACATCTACTTTGCGCATGACACATAATATTTCCTACAATTGTTTACAGACAGATTGTTTCACTTTTAATTGACTATATCACAATTTCAGTCGGTCAGAGGTTACATACTCTAAGTTAACTGTGCTTTTAAGCACAGCTTGGAAAATTCCAGAAAATGATGTCAAGCCTTTAGAAAATTAACCAATGAGCTTCTGATAGGAGGTGTGCTGAATTGGAGGTGTATCCCAGAATCCCAGAACAACAACAAAGGAACTTGTGAAGATGCTGGAGGAAACAGGTAGACAAGTATCTATATCCGCAGTAAAATGAGTCCTATATCGACATAACCTGAAAGGCTGCTCAGCAAGGAAAACAAATACTGCTCCAAAACCACCATAAAAAAGCCAGACTACAGTCTGAATGTGCACATGGGGACAAAGATCTTACTTTTTAGAGAAATGTCCTCTGGTCTGATGAAACACATATTGAACTGTTTGGCCATAACGGCCATCCTTATGTTTGGAGGGAAAAGGGTGAGGCTTGCAAGCCGAAGAACATCATCCCAACTGTGAAGCATGGGGGTGGCAGCATCATGTTGTTGGGGTGCTTTGCTGCAGGAGGGACTGGGGCACTTCACAAAATAGATGGCATCATGAGGAAGGAAAATTATGTGGATATATTGAAGCAACATCTCAAGACATCAACCAGGAAGTTAAATTTCGGTCACAAATGGGTCTTCCAAATGGACAATGACCCCAAACATACCTCCAAAGTTGTGGCAAAATGGCTTAAGGACAACAAAGTCAAGGTATTGGAGTGGCCATCACAAAGCCCTGACCTCAATCCAGTTCTGTCTGGAGGAATGGGCCAAAATTCCAGCAACTTATTGTGAGAAGCTTGTGGAAGGCTCCCCAAAACATTTTGACCCAAGTTAAACATTTTAAAGGCAATGCTACCAAATATTAACAAAGTGTGTGTAAACTTCTGACCATCTGGGAATGTAATGAAAGAAATAAAAGCTGAAATAAATAATTTTCTCCACGATTATTCTGACATTCCACATTCTTAAAATAAAGAAGTGATCCTAACTGACCAAAGGCTGGGAATGTTTTCTACCATTAAATGTCAGAAATAAATAAAAATAAACTTTCCGATAATAATTTCGCTTTAACCTTATTTAAGCTTAGGAAACGGAATAAATTACCTTGTTTCAGATCATCATGGAATCTTGATTAAAGATACTTATGTGCCTTAATTTAAAATACTGTCATAAAAAACAAACACATGTCAACATTTTCACCAGTTTAATTTATTTTTCACTGTGAGTGAGCGTGCTTACGTTCATAAGGTTATAACGGTCAATATGTTATTATATTTGCCTGAGTAAAAGAAATGATATTTGAAAGCTATTTGTTTTTTTCCCTTTTCCTTTTCTCTAATTATATGTCTTTTTCTCTATTATCTTTAAATGTTCGAGGTATAAGGCGTAATGTTAAACTTAAAGCACTTTTTCTTTTTTGCAAGGAGCAAGTAAAATTTAATTGTTTTTTTCTTCAAGAGACTCATTCAACTGATGTGAATGTTAGATTCTGGACGTCACAGTGGGGTGGAGAGGCCTTATTCTCTCATGGCACTTCTCACTCAGCAGGGGTCGCCTTTTTGTTTAATCGTTTGGACAGTAAAATTATCGCCTCTGCATGTGATAACGAGGGTCACTGGATTATGGTTGTTCTTGAATTTAACGAGTGTAATTTCATTATGATAAATGTTTATGGTTATACAAACAAGGCCACTAATAGTTTGTTTATACAAAATATGGGTATTGGAGGAGATTTTAACGCTGTTCCAGATGAATGGCAGGATAGACGTCCCACCCCCTTTAACACATTCTCCTATAACCCCTTAATTTCTAATATATCTCAGTTTCTTGATTTGGTTGATATTTGGCGGGTGAAAAACCCACATAAAAAACAATTCACATGGGGGTCTTCTTCGGGTCGTATTCAGCGTTCTAGATTAGATTTTTGGTTGATAACCTCTAATCTCCTTCCTTTCTCTTATTTTTTCCATCTATTTTAACTGATCATAGTGTCATATTACTCTCTGTTAGGAGAAGTGGTAACTCACCTTCAGTTAGATCTCATTGGAAGTTTAATATCACTGTTAAAGTGTAAATCTTTTTGTAATTCTGTTCTATTATTGCTTTACAATGTTAAAAGTATGTCAGATTTAACTCCAATTGGTAAATGGGAATGGGTTAAATTTAGCATTAAAAGACTGGCAATAAATGAAGGGAAACGTATTGCAAATTCTAGAAAATCAAGGCAGTTAATAATCTTATCGCGATTAAACCACTTTGATAATAAAGCCATTCTTAACGAGAGTGAGCAGAGAGATCTTCACCTTCTTCAATCTGAGCTGGATGATTTTTATACTGAAAAGGCTAAAGGGGCATTCATACGATCCAGAGCCAGATGGATTGAAGAGGGGGAAAATTATTCTTCATATTTTTTCAACTTAGAAAAATGCAAACAAGCTTTAAAAACTATCAATAAACTCAGTATTAATAACTGTATAAGCGAAGAGCAAACACTGATTGATGATTACATACTGTATACTCCTTTTATGGTAATTTATATAAATCAAGACATACAGACAGAGATTGTGATTATTTCTTCTACTTCTTAAAGGACAAAGTACCTATTATAGATAGTGATTTTAAAAGCAAAATGGAGGATGAGATTGATGTTTCAAAATTAGATATTGCTATTTCACAAATGCCTAATGAAAAGTCCCCAGGTATTGATGGTATTACAGTAGAACTATATAAACATTTCTGGGCCGAAATAAGAGTCTTAATTTTTGAAGCATTAAAAGAGTGTATAGTTAAATCTGAATTATCCCCATCAATGAAACATGGCTTAATTATCCTCATTCCAAAGCCGAATAAGGACATATTATATTTAGACTATTGGAGACCAATAACTCTTATCAAACATCTTTAAATTGCTTTCTCATGTTTTTGCATATAGGCTTAAAAAAGGTGTTGGTAAAATCATCAATGAAACTCAATCTGCTTTTATCAAAGGCAGAATTATTCACATCATATTAGGTTAGTCCTTGATATGCTTGACTATAATTATTTAATTCCTCAGGCAAGCTTATTTTTATTTCTAGACTTTTTCAAGGCATTTGACACACTTGAACATCCTTTTCTGTTCAAGTCTCTTGAATTTTTTGGTTTTGGCCCTATGTTTCGCAGAGTAATTTCCATGTTTTATAATGATATTTATAGTAGTGTATCCCTTAATCAAGGCTCATCACCCAGAATTCAAATCAAATGAGGAATTCGTCAAGGATGCCCTATTTCACCATTATTATTCAATTTATGAATAAAATGGCTGAAAGAGTGTTTATCAAAGCCAAATTCAATATGGTACTGTCACGATTGAGCAGCAAGGCAGACGAGGAGATGCGGATCTAAACGCAGTTACACTTTATTAAATAAACAAGCAAGAAGAAACACAAAGGAAAACCCTCAATGGGGAAATAAACATAAAACTAGAAAACACAGGCAGGGAACACACACCAGGCTAACAACATTCAACGAACGACAAGGAGTGAACAAAAATCAGGGCTTAAATACACCGTGAGTGATGACAGAATGAGACACAGGTGAAAACAATGAACAAAATGGCAGTGATGATGGCAGGTGGATTCTGGGAAGTGTAGTTCTAAACAATGACAAGTGAGACAGTGGAGCTAAACAAGGGACAAAAGTGAAAACTATGGAATGCAAAGGTGACAAAAATGGCAGACAGAGGGCAACAGTGAAACAAGACAAGGAATTCCTAACATAGCCCCCCCCCCTCAAGGATCAGATTCCAGACGATCAAAGTAACATAAAACAAAACAAAAAATGTCCATGACTGGGGGGGAGCTTGAGGTGGGCAGACAGACCAAGGGGGCAACGAGGGGCAGACAGACAGTCCAGGGGGCACAAAAAGCAGGCAGGAAGTCCAAGGGGGCACAGATGGCAGGCAGGAAGTCCAAGGGGGCACAGATGGCAGGCAGGAAGTCCAAGGGGGCACAAAGGGCAAGGACAAGTTCAGGTGGTCAGGGAGCTGGCCACCGGGCAAGGACAGGTTTGGGGAACCTGGGAGGAGGCCACTGGACAGGGACTGGGTCAGGAGGCCTGGGAGGAGGCCACAGGACAGGGACTGGGTCAGGAGGCCTGGGAGGAGGCCACAGGACAGGGACCGGGTCAGGAGGCCTGGGGGAAGGCCACAGGACGGGAACAGGGTCAGGAGGAGGCCACAGGACAGGGACAGGGTCAGGAGGCCTGGGAGGAAGCCACAGGACAGGGTCAGGAGGCCTGGGAGGAGGCCACAGGACGGGAACAGGGTCAGAAGGCCTGGGAGGAGGCCACAGGACAGGGACCGGGTCAGGAGACCTGGGAGGAGGCCAGAGGACTGGAACAGGGTCAGGTGGCCTGGGAGGCGGCCACAGGACAGGGACTGGGTCAGGAGGCCTGGGAGGAGGCCACAGGACGGGAACAGGGTCAGAAGGTCTGGGAGGAGGCCACAGGTCAGGGACAGGGTCAGGACCCCTGGGAGGAGGCCCTAAAGGCGGTGACCTGGAAGACTCTGGCGGCGGAGCCGTAGGAGGCTCTGGAGGCGGAGCCGCAGGAGGCTCGGGAGGCGGAGCCGCAGGAGGCTCGGGAGGCTCAGCTGAGGGAGGCTCTGGAGGTGGAGCTGAGGGAGGCTCTGGAGGCTCAGAGGCCTCAGGGGGCGGAGCCGTGGGAGGCTCAGGAGGCAGAACCGAGGGAGGAGGAACCATGGAAAGCTCGGGAGGCTCAGGGGGCAGAGCCGTGGGAGGCTCTGGAGGCAGAGCACTTGGGAGGCTCGAGAGGCGGAGCCCTGGGAGGCTCGAGAGGAGGAGCCCTGGCAGACTCGAGAGACTTGAGAGATGGAGCCCTGGGAGGCGGAGCCCTAGGAGGCTTGGGAGGAGGATCCCTGGGTGGCTCGGGAGACTTGAGAGGCGGAGCCCTGGAAGGCTCAAGAGGAGCCCTGGAAGACTCGAGAGGAGGAGCCTTGGGAGGCTTGAGAGGCGGAGCCCTGGGAGGCGGAGCTCTGGAAAGCTCGGGAGGCGGAGCTCTGGAAAGCTCGGGAGGCGGAGCCCTGGAAGGCTCGGGAGGCTTGGGAGGCGGAGTCCTGGGAGGCTCGAGAGGCTTGAGAGGCGGAGCCCTGGGAGGCTTGAGAGGTGAAGCTCTGGAAAGCTTGGGAAGCTCAGAAGGCGGAGCTCTGGAAAGCTCGGAAGGCGGAGCTCTGGAAAGCTCGGGAGGCTCGGAAGGCGGAGCTTTAGGAAGCTCGGGAGGCGGAGCTCTGGAAAGCTCGGGAGGCGGAGCTCTGGAAAGCTCGGGAGGCGGAGCTCTGGGAAGCTCGGGAGGCGGAGCTCTGGGAAGCTCGGGAGGCGCAGGCTCTAGGATGGGCATGACCATTGGTGCTGGCTTTTGGTCAGTCCTGGCTACTGGCGTTGGCCCGGGAACGGTCAAGGCTACAGGCGCTGGCTCAGGGACGGTCGAGGCTACAGGCGCTGGCTCAGGGACGGTCGAGGCTACAGGCGCTGGCTCAGGGACGGTCGAGGCTACAGGCGCTGGCTCAGGGACGGTCGAGGCTACAGGCGCTGGCTCACTGACCTCTGAGGCGACAGGCACTGGCTCACTGACCTCTGAGGCGACAGGCACTGGCTCACTGACCTCTGAGGCGACAGGCACTGGCTGGGTGACCGTGGTATGCGCTGGCTTGGGTTCGCTGACCGTGGCTGATGAGGGCTCTGGCTCTGGCTCGCTGACCATAGCTGATGAGGGCTCTGGCTCGCAGACCGGGGCAGGCGAGGGCTCTGGCTTGCTGACCGTAGCTGACGAGGGCTCTGGCTCGCAGACCGGGGTAGGCAAGGACTCTGGCTCGCAGACCGTAGCTAACGAGGGTTCTGGCTCGCAGACCGGGGCAGGCGAGGGCTCTGGCTCACTGGCCGTGGCAGGCGTGGGCTCTGGCTCGCTGGCCGTGGCAGGCGTGGGCTCTGGCTCGCTGGCCGTGGCAGGCGTGGGCTCTGGCTCGCTGGCCGTGGCAGGCACGGAAAGCCCAGTGGCGGAAACCGGGATCGAGAGAGGTGGTTCCCCGGCAGCGAGTACTCCCAAGACTAGATCCACATATTCCCTCCACGTGAGGTCTCCGGAGTTCGGCAATCCCCTCAGCTGGTACGTTGGTAGCCCGAGCTGGTAGATGGTTTTCAGGGATGCGTCGTCGAAGCCGGTGTGGATGGCAACAGCGGAAAAGAAGTGGGAGTACTCGCGGATGGTCAACTCCGCCTGGGTCAGTTCCATCAGGTAAGCTGCTAGATCCATATTGGGTCGTTCTTTCTGTCACGATTGAGCAGCAAGGCAGACGAGGAGATGCGGATCTAAACGCAGTTACACTTTATTAAATAAACAAGCAAGAAGAAACACAAAGGAAAACCCTCAATGGGGAAATAAACATAAAACTAGAAAACACAGGCAGGGAACACACACCAGGCTAACAACATTCAACGAACAACAAGGAGTGAACAAAAAGCAGGGCTTAAATACACCGTGAGTGATGACAGAATGAGACACAGGTGAAAACAATGAACAAAATGGCAGTGATGATGGCAGGTGGATTCTGGGAAGTGTAGTTCTAAACAATGACAAGTGAGACAGTGGAGCTAAACAAGGGACAAAAGTGAAAACTATGGAATGCAAAGGTGACAAAAATGGCAGACAGAGGGCAACAGTGAAACAAGACAAGGAATTCCTAACAGGTACCACATTCCTAACCATATTTTTAAAACTATAGGTGGCCTCGAGTTCATGTTAAAATGTGATATTGATTTATTTAAAATTCCTTTGAAATTGTCCAATTTGTTCGCTTTTTTTGGAAAATGATTTTTACCCACAACTTTACCCCTCACAATGCCACTATTTGGAATAATAGTTATCAATAGGAAGTCTCTTTATAAAAGTGATTGGTATGTAAAAGGCATTATTTTTATTCAAGATTTATTAGCAGAAGGGAACTTTTTATCTTATAATGAATTTATTAATAAATATAGTGTTAGAACTACAATTAAAAGTTATGATAAAGTATTTGTTAAGAATAATTCAAAGTAGTTGATCTGATCCTGTATCTAGGCCTGTTGTTTCTCTGCCTTCCTTGAAAATGTGTAATTTGGAACTAGTTGATAATAAGTGTAGTAACAAACTTATATATAAAGTGTTTAAACATATCACTGGGGATTTTCAGTGTTATTTTCTAGGAGATGTTGAAGTTTCAGTAAGAGATAAATCTTTAACCTTTTATCTTGCATACCCTGTTGCTCCAAAGGTTAAGGAAACTCATTACAAAATCCTATTTAGGATTTACCCTGTAGGTGACTTTTTACAGAAAAGATTTCATTTCGAGGTGGATCCTTGTGTTTTCTGTTCTTAATCACCTTTTTTTTCAATGTGAATTTACTTCACAGTTTTGGCTTGACATATATAACTGGTTATCAGTAAAATTGAGACAATTCCTCCTATTGTTCTACAAGATATCCTTTTTTATAAAAACAGTTTGAATCCCCAAATTTCTGACATGGTTAATATGGTATTGTTGCTGGGTAAATATCATATTCATACATGTAAATGGAAAAAAAAGCAAGTCCTCCTTTAATTTATTTTTATGTGATTTTGTGAAATCATTCCAGAGCTTCAAATATTTTAAAAAAGTAAATAGAAAGATTGAATCTTTATGTTTTGCTATGTCAAAGTATTTGTTGTTTTAGTACATCCTTGTTTTGTGTTTTTATATATGTATGTATGTATGTTTATACATTTACATTTATTCATTGGGCAGACGCTTTTATCCAAAGCGACTTACAAAAGAGGAAGAACATCAGCGAATCATCTTAGGGAGACAGTGGTACGAAAAGTGCCAAGTTACAAAGTTTCACTATCGTCAGAATAGTATACAAAACAGATTTAAGTGCAACAAGAAATGTAAATAAATAAATAAATATATATATATATATATATATATATATATATATATTTTTTTTAGTGACCGGTTAAGTGCTTTTGGAAAAGATGTGTTTTTAGCCGTTTTTTGAAGATTGAGTTGGGAAGGTCATTCCACCACCGTGGTATGATAAAACTGAAAGTCCGGGAAAGTGTTTTGGTGCCTCTTTGTTTTGGTACGACAAGGCGACGTTCCTTAGGCTTCATTATGTATGTATGTGTATATGCATATATATATATATATATATGTGAATCTATATATATCCTATTCGGTCGTGAATCTTGCTCCTTGTCATTGTTCCTTTAAGTTTGTTCTGTGTCTTACGTTGTTGAATCCTCCCTGTTTTGTTTTGTGATGTATAATTGCAATAATAATAAAAAAAATTATGAAAAATGGCTATATGTGTATGTACATTTCTGACTTCAACCGTAAAGTGGACCATTTTAATATTTTTTTATATATTATTTTGTGAACTATGCCTTTAAATCAGTTTCCTTTGGAGGTGCTTTTACAGTATATGAAAACGCTGACTCTGAAGTCATTGACTGACTGGGCAGTGACCCGTTTCCCAATAACAATTGATCTTAGGGCCACAAAACGAATGAATCGTAAGATGTATTCTATGTTCTACTTAAGGTACGATGCTTTTGGAAAAGAGGCCCAGTTTGGTTTGGGACATGGTCACATGCTCCCGTCCACCCTAGATCTAAAAGATTTAGTTAATGCACATAAACTTTTAAATAAAATTGAATAAAAAAATTTTACAATTTGCATATGTAATTTTTTGTGTGTTTTTTGTATTATATTTGAGACATCAGGCATTGAGTAATTTTGTAAACATATATATCTTCGTGAAATTATATATTTTTATGTTGTTTAATTCATTTAATTTAATGATCAAAACTCTTTTTTTATTATAGTGGCCATATACATGATGGAATGCAATTCAATGATGTTTGAGAGATTTCATTCAAATATTTGTTTTTGTTTTTGCGATTAACACATTTTTATTGATTCATCTATTAAAAAACAGCAAAACATTATATATATACAGAATCAAACCTTGAACTTTTACAAAAGCAGTAACCACCACTCCCAGAGTATCTGCCGCTTTGCAGAGGTGGGTGTAAACCACTCCCAAAAACAGTACAGAGCAAGTGGCTCAACTGTAAATACTTATAGAACTGAGATCTGGGAATAACAAAAAGTTGAACCAAACTTTGGGAGGGGGCTTAGTGGAGTGTTGAGATATTTTCAATCCATTCTGACCAGCAAAAAGGGGACTTGTTGATGCATAATTTGGGGTTCAGCCATATTCTCGAGGCAACATTAAAAAAAAAATCAGAATTAAACCATACCGAGTTCAAATGCGAGATAACGGGATGTAACTTAACTTCTCCGATTAATTTGATATAAATGCTTTGCAATGATGAAATAGGGGCAAGAAATTCATGTTCTATGCAGAACCAGGGAGGGGCTCTCTCAGGTGGAAGCGAACAATGAATCAAATGTCTGAGACTGAATGAATAATAATAAAATAAATCCTTTGTCAATCAGCCTATTTAACATATTGAAATGTAATTTCAAATGAAATGTAATCACCCACCACTCCAAATGAAGGACTTAGCTATGCTATTACATTTCTTAAAATAAGAGAGGAGGACATCTATAGGGAGAGACTGTAGCAAGTAATTGAATTTTGGATTTAATAACATTAACTTTACCGAGCATAGATAAATGTAATGAAGCCCATCTGTCCACATAGCACGAAAACCGTTTTATTAAAGAGTCTAAATTAACTCTAACTAAATCACACAATTTTGCTGGGAATAAAACGGCCAAATACTTAATGCCCTGTTTGGGTGTCAGGAAAGCGTCTGGCTGGAAAGCCGTAACTGGGCAGTATGCTGTCAAAGCCAAAGCTTTGGATTTAGACCAATTGAATTTGTCTCCTGAAAACTTTTCCTGAAAAGGAATTAATAATTCTGTGGAGGCAAGGCATAGATCTAGTTGGTTCAGAGACAAATAATAAAATATCATCTGTGTAAAGAAGAAGCTTATGTGCCACACCTCACACCACCACCCCTGGGAAATCATCCTCCTTTCTTATCACGGCTGCTAATGGTTCCCGAGCAAGACAGAACAATAATGGGGAAAGAGGGCAACCCTGCCGAGTGCCCCTGTCCAGAGTAAAATAATCTGAAATGTATCCATTTGATTGTATCACAGAGTGTATATAAAGTAACTTATTCCAACAATAAATGTACTCCTGAACCCATATATTTCCAAAATCTTAAATATATAATCCAATTTGACCATATGAAACGCCTTTTCGGCATCAAGTGAGATGCAGCAACCGAAGTCTGATCATTCGCCACTGACCACATGATATTGATGAAACGCCCAATGTTGTCAGAAGAGCTGTGATCCCTAATAAATCCCACCTGATCTAAATGTATAAAATATGTCATAACTTTACTTAATCAGTAAGCCAACATTTTTGACAAAATGTTTACATCTAGCGGAATCAGGAAAATTGGACGGTAACGCTTACACTTCTCAGATCTTTGTCCTTTTTAAGAATCAGACTGATCCGGGCTTGTGTCATGGTTGGCAGGAGAAAATCAGAATTTTCTTCATCAGTAGGCGAAGACATTGAACTACAGAGATCAAGATAGAATTTTTTAAAAGCATTATTAATATCAATGGCTGAGGTAAATATTTCACCACCAGCAGATTTCACTGAGGGAATGGTAGAAAAAGGCTCTCTGTTTTATATATCTTGCCAGAAGCATTGTCCCCCTACTCAAAGTGTGACTGTCTTGCCCTGAACAACCAAAACTCCACTTTCTGCAACAAAATAGTGTTATATCTGTATTCCAATTGGGTCAATTCTCTGAGGCCATCAGATGACATTCGGTGCTACAGCTTTGCACTTTTAATATTCTCTTCCAACTCCACGAGTTCTTGTGCTTTGGATTGGATTTTTTGGTGAATGAGGCATACTGTTTGATCCGACCCCTAAGAACTGCCTTATGTGCCTCCCAAACCACACCCACAGAGGATACTGAGGACCAGTTGGTCTCCATATAAACATTGATTTCAGTCTTTAGCATTTGTTAGAAATCAGGATTTTGCAGAAGGGATACATTAAAGCGCCAACTATATGAATTATTTTTGTCCGTAAGTGGCAACATCTCTAAACTCACCAGGGTGTGATCTGAGAATAAAATGTTTTCAATTGAGCAATCAACAACAGATGAAATGAGGGACTTAGATATAAAAAAAAATCTATTCTAGAATAAATCTTATGAACTGATGAAAAAAATGTATTGTCCCTACCAGATGGGTTCATAAGTCTCCAAATATCTGTAAGACCATTATTACACATCCTGTGAAGCGTCAATGTTGCTCTAGGGGGCTTACACACTTTTGCTACACTATGATCAAGGACTGAGTCTATCAACAGATTAAAGTCTCCTCCCAATATTATATCTTGAGGGGTGCCAGCGGCTTGTAACATCCCTTCAAGATCTATTAAAAAGCCCTGATCATCAGTGTTAGGTGTGTAAATATTAGCCAAAATCAACCTTTTGATCAAGTTGATCAACCCAAAATCAACTCTTCCTATTTTATACTTAATCTGTTTAAGAAATTTTAATTATAGATGTTTATTTATCAGTATAATGACTCCCCTACTCTTACATGAACCACACTAAAGAAAACATGTCCACCCCATATCTTCCCAAATTTCAGCTTCTGGTGGGGAAAGATATGTTTCTTCCATCTTTTTATGGGGTGCCCCAACCCATTCACATTCCACGTGAGGAGAGATAATCCACTCATATTAACATTTGACATATTGATATTAAAAAAATAAATTGTGTGTCAAAAGCAAGATTATACAGACTACATTCCCCATTAATGCAACAATCAAGCCCTGAACTTCCCCCCGAACAAAACAAACAGAAAAAAGAAAACCGTGTGCATTAACCCCGCGCACGACAGCACCAACCGGCATCAATCCCTCTAAATTCAGAAGGTCCATGTATGCACATGAGAGCCCAAACGACAACTTTGCCATGTGATTGCTCAAGTTGGTGCTTCTGCACAAATTTTGTGAGGCAAAATTACATAACAGAAAATACTTTGTAAAACAGACCCCAGCCAACAGGCAGAATAAACACGAAGAACGTGTTGATTAATTCACAGAACTGTCTTGAAGGTGTGTTCCTCCACAGAACAAATTCCAGCCTATATAAAGCCGTTCAGTTTCCTTGGACAGACAAACAAGTGTTCTGGCTCACTCATCTGTTATGAGTGCAGCACATTATGTAATCATTCCAATGTCCCACAAGAATACTCCACAAAACAAACTCCAGCCAACAGGAGGCAAGCACAAAGAATGAACAGATTCATCCACAACTGACCCGAAGCAGTATTATTGAACAAAACAAACTCCAGCCCCTAGGCAGAACCAGCACAAAAAGAAAGAAAACAGGCATCCCGGTTCCTCGGATGATCAAGAGTCAAATTCACTCGGAGGCCTCGTAAAAAAACAAAGACTGTCAACTTTATAGAAGATGTCCTTTATGTGAGCATGTAGATATTTTGTGGTCATCCATAGTGTCCATTCTCAATCTGGCCAGGAACTTCAGTGTAAAGTGAACTTCCGTCAATGCAAAAGTTTCTTGGAGTGTCGTGCCACAAAACAAACTCCAGCCGCTAGGCGTAGCCAAAGTAGAAAGAAACAAAAAATGGCGCCCATCTTCCTTAGATGCCAAATGGTTTACTAACCCATAGTTTGTATGAAGGCCAGTGCCTTTTTGGGGCATGAAAATACATCCTTTGTGTCTATTCTCAGCTTGGCTGGAATCATCAGTGCAAAAGTGATCTTCTGTTGATGTAAGAGTTTCTTGCATTCCTTGAACCGATCGTGTTTCTCTCTTGTCGAATTCGCAAAATGCAGGAACAAAAAAATATTGTGATTCTTCCAAGAAAGCTTTCCTTTGCTCCTCTCGTAAAACAAAATCTTTATTGGATGATCTCAGAAATTTGGCCAGAATTTATTGGGGCCTTTCTCCCTCAGCAGATCTGTGAGCCGGGACACTGTGAGCTCACTCGATTTCCAGCTTATGGTCTGTTATGTCAAGCAGACTCTGGAAGAGCTCATCCAGTAATTTCACCATATCTCTGCCCTCTTCATGCACAGGAATCCTTTGTTTAACTATTTTCGAAATCTTCCAGTTTTTCCAAAATGTATTCCAAGTTAGTTTTGGATGCGGATGGATAATTCAATTTCCGATGACTCCAGATAATCAATTCGTTTCTCAACATCTGCCACTCTTGTGACCAACTCAGAGAATTTTGTTTCCATCGCTGTAATCGATCAACGTTTTACAGCGAGATCCTTCAAGTCAGTAACAACCTTCTTCAGCATCACCGAGATGTTGGACAGTTGATGTTGGATTTCTTCTCCCGACGTGCTTCCCAAATCGAGTCCCCGGCTCGCAGGGCTGCCAGAGGCCTCATCTTGAGCTTGTAAGTGCCTTTTACTATCTCCAGAGTCTGATGATTTTGACTTCTTTGCCATGTTTACCTCAAAGAGCAAATATGTAACTGGGTGTATCGAATTCACCGTATTATAACATGAAAATAATAAAAGAAAAAAACAGCAAAGTGCGCAGAGCTAGCCACTCACACATCTACTCCTCGCATCGTGTCACGTGACCCCGCATTGTAAAACATTTTTAAATGATTGATTTTTCTATATAATAATGTACAAAAAATTAAGCAAGCATAAATTGTTTAAATTCAGTTAATATTCGTTTTGAAATATCAGTAACAATATAAATGGGGGATTCTCACGAAACCTGTCAAGACAAGTTTAACCCCAAAACAACATGAAAAAGCATGAAATTATATGTTGCATAAAGAAAACGAAGCCAACATTTAGGACCATTAAAATATTTTGCATTATGACATTATTTTCATGGCACTTAAACACATTTTACACCCCAGTTCTCATTCTCATAATGTCTTGTGACCAGATACTTTTATTATTATCATTGTCTTCAATAATGATCATAGTCATCTTTTTACTGTATTACAATAAAACAGTTGCTGTTGAACAATGATTTTCTTAATTAAAATAAGCAAAAATGTAAGGCAGATCCAAGGGAGTATGACTACAATGTAGAAATACTTTACAATTTAAATAATATATAATTTTCTTCATGTTGCGGTAATGAGAATCATAATGGCCATCTTTTCTTTGAATTTGGGTAATGAGAACTGGGGGTGAAATGTGCAAAACTGTCATGAAAATAAAGTCCATAAAATAGGCTTAATTTCTTATATGTAAAATACAATTCTAAACAGCTCAAATCTAAAATATGGATCAATCTGTGCTGTAAAAGATGAACTAGTCCTCATTCAAACCATTAATTCTCCACTAACCGTAAAGAGCTCTGAGTGTGTGCCATCTCTCTGTGATGATATAAAATACATGAAACATGATAACAGAAATAATAAAGGCTCTAGAACTCGTTGAACTCAACTTCATGCTATAAAACACATTATGATCATCTGAAATGCGTGATTGTAAAACTCTAGGATCAGGCTTTCCTCTTCTGAAAGGAATTACGTATATAGCATACACTCACCTAAAGGATTATTAGGAACACCTGTTCAATTTCTCATTAATGCAATTATCTAATCAACCAATCACATGGCAGTTGCTTCAATGCATTTAGGGGTGTGGTCCTGGTCAAGACAATCTCCTGAACTCCAAACTGAATGTCAGAATGGGAAAGAAAGGTGATTTAAGCAATTTTTAGCGTGGCATGGTTGTTGGTGCCAGACGGGCCGGTCTGAGTATTTCACAATTTGCTCAGTTACTGGGATTTTCACGCACAACCATTTCTAGGGTTTACAAAGAATGGTGTGAAAAGGGAAAAACATCCAGTATGCGGCAGTCCTGTGGGTGAAAATGCCTTGTTAATGCTAGAGGTTTGAGGAGAATGGGCCGACTGATTCAAGCTGATAGAAGGGCAACTTTGCCTGAAATAACCACTCGTTATAACCGAGGTATGCAGCAAAGCATTTGTGAAGCCACAACACGCACAACCTTGAGGCGGATGGGCTACAACAGCAGAAGACCCCACCGGGTACCACTCATCTCCACTACAAATAGGAAAAAGAGGCTACAATTCCCAAGAGCTCACCAAAATTGGACAGTTGAAGACTGGAAAAATGTTGCCTGGTCTGATGAGTCTCGATTTCTGTTGAGACATTCAGATGGTAGAGTCAGAATTTGGTGTAAACAGATGAGAACATGGATCCATCATGCCTTGTTACCACTGTGCAGGCTGGTGGTGGTGGTGTAATGGTGTGGGGGATGTTTTCTTGGCACACTTTAGGCCCCTTAGTGCCAATTGGGCATCGTTTAAATGCCACGGCCACCTGAGCATTGTTTCTGACCATGTCCATCCCTTTATGGTGTAGAGTATGAACGGAAAATCATGAACTCATTAATTCTGAATGCAATGGACACGTTTTTGCGAAGGATCCTAAAACCCCCACACCCTGTGACTCTCCATCTAAATCACCAGGTAGTGCCAGCAAGTCTGGGAGTTAGAATGCTTCTTGACATTTTTACAACCCAAAGAGCCTCTCCAGAGACACTCGTGATATCGCCATCTACACACTGAAAATCTATACACTCATACCATTTAAAATCAAGAAATGGCTTATTTTTAAGGAAATATGTTTTATTCCCGTATGCTTGGGTATTTCTGCTGTTATATCAAACTAGTTAAGCTTGTTTAGTTGTGTAGTTAAACTCTGAGGGCTTATATATAAAGGGTCTAAGAATATATATTCACTTTTAAGTGTATCAAATACAAGTTTCTTGGTATCAAATTAAACCTTACGACTCGCCTTAGCTGAATATATATATAAGGTTACATTAAAATGTATTCTGCTATGTTTTACCATCTTTTGAGTGATTCAAACCATATCCAGGACACTGTCATAAATTAGGCAAATGAGTAGCCTTGACAAGACAAAGGGAACCTTCTCGCGCCAAAACTGAGGGGCCTCATTGGGGCATTCCTCCCAAAGGAGGTGTGACCTCCCTACCTTAAAAGTCTGGATCTGGTGTTGAATCATCCTCTTTTGCTCTCTTCCTCTTCCGCTCTTCTCTTTCTCTTCTGAACCTCTTCAAGTTTCTTCAACTTCTTTTCAAACTCTCGTCAGACATGTCTTTTGTTTTATTTGGCGTTTATCTCAGTCTTTTGCTTGTCTCCGGACAAAGCTCAACACTCTACGTTTTTGGAGCAGTCCGATATCCTCCGGGTGAAAGGACTCTCTCTCAGTTTCAACCATTACTCCTAAGATGCTTTGAACTTCCCGCGAGCGATCCACGCTCGGGGAGCACCAACAGAAACCCTCCAGCTCACGGACGCAACGAGGACATTCACGCACACACGCAGCCTTGTTCAGCGACACAAAGGTCCATTTTGCAAGTATTATCCCATCTAAATTCAAATACGTTAAAGTGTGTAAGTCCCTTGCTGGCTCTTAAGGTTTAACTGTTGTAACAAATATCTTATTTTCCTTACTGTTTTACTTTGTTTGTTCTATGTTAAATGTTTGTTGTTAAATGTGTTCTATGTTTGTTTAAGTGTAGTGATATATCCTAGTTCCTTGTATTAAACCCAATTATACGCTTGATTGTCTGTGTTTGTTGGTCATAAAGCAAAGCCTCTTTAATGTGCGATCTAAAGCTACGAGCTGATATTATCAAAGTAAGTTAACATGCTTGGATTAAGTAGGCTTATACTAAGAATAAACCTTCTGGAGAATTGATCACGAGTATTTAGCAAAGTGGTTTGCTGGACGAACTGGTTAGTTGCGGTACGGGTTAATTCCATTAAGGTGTTCTGAAAATTAATACAGCCTGTCTGCATACGATGTATATTCCTAATTAATTATAATTAGTTGTGTTTAATTATCTATATATATCTGAAGCAGACTTTTGGGCTATATAACCCCTGTTTTGGGGCAATTTAGAATGTATTGGTATCTGGTTCAAACCGTATGATTAATCATTGATTACAATCATTAATATTAATTGTACATTCCCCAAACCTGAACCAAGAAACCCTACATAATGGTGGAGAAATGCGCGGGCACATTTTAAGCTTTGTTTTGTGAACTAATGCATTGTCAATTTTGTGTATTTTTGTTGTTAATACTGTACGCGAGCGCGCCGAACTGAAAGGCACAAAAGCCGATTCTCAGTTCAGCATTTAACAGCGGCTAAATATATGTCAACATTTATTTTTGCCACTGTTGATTGCCACAATAAACTGCAGTCCAGTTCTGGTAAAGACGAAGAAATCTCTTTGCTGTGGGACATTTTATTTTAGTATTATCGAAATCACCTGTCTAGAACGAGTCTCTTCTTTCAGCGTGATCTAAAACTGTTATGGGCCAAACAGGTAAAGGCCTTATTTGTGTCGTTAAGATTGAACGTGGTTATTTCGGTAGCCTAATAATCGACTACAATGACCACTCCCTAAAAGTTAAAGTCAGCCTAGCTAACTGATGCAAACTTTTTGCAGACCTAATCAGAAAACGCGTCAAGCCAGTATCTGATTGGGAATCATACCCGGGAGTCTTTGAAACCTTGATCAAGTGATAAAACAACAGCGAAGAAACCCTGTTGTGTATATATTTATTTATTGTGTGTTGGCAGCGAAGATAAATCCTGCCACACACACTTGTGTGCAGGAAACTGGCACAAACGAATCCACCGAGATTTAAAACTTCACCTGTGATGGTGCAGACAACCAGGCCGTAACACGAGCCCAGATTTGGGTCACACTGAAGTATAGGGTGTAACACCGCTGACTAACACTAGAGGGCAACCTCAAGCGGAACCCTTAGAAACTGCGCACTCCTTCACTTCATCCTGCGTGAGCGCAACACCGCCATCGTGTGGACATTCTCGAAATAGGTCTACTCCCTTCCATTTATTTTCCTTTGCTAGTTATCTGAACAGCCCTTTTCATTGCTTTCTTTGGCTATGGTTTTTTTTTGTTTTGTTTTGTTTACTGTTATAAACATTTTCATTTGTTGAATTTGTTACTACAAGTATTTGGGTTTAGCAAAACTTCCCCGCCTCTCTGACTGAATACACTTGGTTGAATTTTGGTTGGAAAAAAAAAAAATCATTTCTGAACTTAAAATTGAATTAAGTGTCTCAGTACAGCTGCTGATATCCCACTTAGAGGGAACACGCCCTTTGTGGCATTCCCTGCTAAGTCGGCTTATCTCTCTTTTCCTCCTTTTATTTCATTTTGGAATTGTTTACCACCTATTCCTATTTGTTCTTTCCTTTTTAATTATCTTCCCTTGTTGGTGATTAATACTTGTTATTACTCCTTTGCGCTTACTACTATCAGTTATTATTCTGTTACTTAACGTCCCTTTACACGCTTATTTAAATCGAGTTTAACAAGTTTAAATCTTATTTAAATTAAGAGTGTCTGTTCATCCTGCCTTGTTTAATTCTGTTTTTTTTTGTGGTTAGATTGTTTTGATAATTAACATCCTTGTCAAAATTCCTTTTTGTTTATCATTATTTGGTAAAGCCTTTTGCCTGTTATTTCTACACTCATAATTACTCAATTTGGTTTAAACAAGGAAGCCTTAATTCACTTTAAGTTTCACTTGCTAAATCCTGTTCTGTATTTGTACGTAGAATTCCCTAGTGCGCTGTGGTGATTTGACTGTCATCTCTGGTTTGTTCCCAGCGAGCTGGTTTATCCGACCGGCGTTACCGACGCTGGCCGTATGTAAGTCTCGGACTCCTCTGTCTCTTTTCATTGGTGCGGCACGCAACGACATCAGCAATTGGGCACTCCAAAGGAAAGTCAACCCCGTCAGTCGACACACAGGGCAAGTTTGGAATAATTACCTTAAACCAAGGCCTGAAGAGGGGCCACTCTTTTGAGGGTTCTAGGGAAAATCCAATCTTGTCGTGCCGTCTGGCAGTTGACACCTGGGTGTTGCCGGTTGTGTTTAAAGTCAAGTTGTTTGAGAGGGCGCACCATGATAGTAGCAGAGGGCCCGGGGACACTGCGGTCAAGTGTTTGGGACCGTTGGAAAGATTGACTGCGCGCTGGTCCCCAGCAGAGTGACCTCAATTCACCCCAGGCAAACTAAAAGAAGGTAAAATCCATCCACCAGTATAGGCCACATATTATTAAATATTCCCCCGGTCATTTAAGTGTTTGGCCCATTTCTTTTCTTTCTCTCCCCTAAGCCACACCATCTTCCTAGAGTTTATACCTCGATAGCGCCCCACCATGTTGGTCCTATCATAAGCCCTAGCATTGGTAGTAGACTTAGGCCCTTTTTCTCCTGCCTATCTGTTCCTAACATTGTTTTGTTCAATTTTATTCCATGCTGCCTCTTTTCGCGGTTTAATTATGTTCTACTCTATTCTGCTGTTCTGTTCTGTCGTGTTGTGTACTTCCAGTTCACATTAAGATAGAGCCTACAAGAGCCATCAAGGAAAACTGAATAAAGGGACAAACAAGCAGCCCGCATCATCAGATGACCCTTTTGGGCTGCCGCCTTGTCAAATTCTTTATTTAGACCTACACTGACCCACGAAATTCGGCCCACCTAACTGTCTAACTGTCTGCACCAGTTAGTCAAAATTACGGCTTATAATAAGCCACATCATTGTAGCTCGCTAACCCTACACGTACTTGCATTGGCCTCTTTGTGTGTGCTGTCTTTCTCTCGCCTAGATCAGCTACGCCTCGAGACCGAGAAACAGCACGAGGAAGGGGATGGAACGGACCAAGAGCTACAAAAGGGAGTAGAGAGACTTCAAAATGCCCTGGAAAATCTTCTCCTAGACACAGACCAAAGAGAACAGTCGGAGAGAAAAGCCAGAGAGGAACTCGACGAAAAGCTGCAACAAGGCGAGTCTCTCCTTGCAAGAGCAGAGATTGAACTGAAAGAAAGAGATGCTAAAGCAAAAGCCTGTGAAAAGCACCTGAACACGGCCCGAGCTGAAATCCATGAACTTATTCAGCACAGAGACCATCTCAAATACGAACTTGACACTCTTCACAGAGAACTGAAACATTCTTATAGACTGCAACGTGAACAGAAAGGGGAAACGCACACCACAGAGTTTCCCCTGACCAGTGGGCCCAAGTTTTTCAGCCAAGAGCTCAGAGCTGAAAAGGGGGGTGAAAGCCCACTGTTCAAAATGTCACCAGCCAGCCTCCAAGAACCCCCGTCAGCAACAAAAGGGTGGGAGCCCGCCCACAAAATCCTGGTCACCAACCACGGCATGGCTCCCAAAGAACTTGACAAGCTGGCCAGAAACATCCCTACTTTCACCCAAAATCCTGCAGGAGGCCACGACGTGCACGCCTACCTGCAAGACATAGACTTTCACTTGCACACTGTTCCCAACGTGACCACTTGGGACAGATTGTAACTGCTAAGAGTTACGTCTGGTCGCGACGCGCACAGCTTCCTGGATCGGTAATCAGAGGCTGTCAAATCAGACTACCTACAGCTACGGCAGGCCTTCATCAGAGAATTCTCTGATCCAGAGTCAGAACAAGGACTCATCACCGCTATGGACCTCAAACAGGCCCGACTGGAAACAAAATGGCTTTAAAACTTCGAACAGCAAGCCTATCATACACCAACACCTGTTCCAAGAATGTAATGACATCACAAGAAATCACAACATGATTGTCTACTGGAAGAAGGTGAAAGGACACTCAAGGCAACCAGGCCTTGACAAAGACCTGAATGACCAAACCGATGCCCTTGCCAAGACTGGCGCACTACACGGTACTCTATGGTCACCTCCAACCCACCCACCCACCTTTAACGTTGCAGTGATAACCCGTAGCAAAAGAACTTTCCCTGCAACAGTGCCACCCTCACAGCCTCTAACGCTGGCTCCGCAGATTTCAAACAATGACATAGCGGACATGCAAGCCTCTGACACATCCATACTGACTTTTCTGAACCACCTCTCAGACCCCACCAACCACCCTCTGGCACTGTCTGACCTCACTGACAACCTGTGCCTCAAACGACTGCATGACATCAAGCACATGCTGCGTGTGATAGACAACATTTTGTGGTATGCACCTGATGACATCACAGCGCCAAGGCTTGTGGTGCCACAGTGCCTAAGGGGGGTCATGCTAATTTATGCACATGACACGCCATGTGCCGGACACCACGATGCCAGAGCCACTTATGAGACACTAAAGCAAGTGGCATACTGGCCCTGCATGCAGAAACATGTGGCAGAATATGTCAGAGAATGACTGGTTTGCTGCCAGTTTCAACCGGCAAACCCAAACCACATAGCTCCACTGCAATGCAGAAGAGTCACATTCCCATGGTCAGACCTCCAAATCGACTGGGTAGGACCTCTGCCCAGGTCGACGAGGGGCAACAAATATTTCCTCACAGTCGTGTGCCAGTTCACAAAGTGGGTAGAGTGTCTTCCAGCACCCAACAACACTGCCCAGACCACGGCATACCTCCTGATGAACCACATCTCCTCCAAGTTCAACTACACATCAGTCATCATCCAATCTCATCTGGCCAAGTGGAACGATCAAATCGTAAAGTGGTCAGTATGTTGAAAAAGTATGTGTCCGCCAATCAGAAAGACTGGGATGTAAAACTCCCGCTGGTGCTAATGGCCCTCAGAGCTACCCCGCAGGACTCAACTCGCGTGTCTCCCTTCGAACTAATGACTGCGTGGCAGATGACACTGCCACTGCATCTGCTGTATCAGCCAGGAGACTCCAGCCTCGTCATAGCCTGCACCACTCACCAGTACCTCGACGAGTTACACCGGTACCTGAAAGCAACATTTGCTTTCGCCCAACAACAGCTAAACGAGCAACTCACCACACAGAGTGCATCCCTGCAGACCCTCGGCAAGACCTTGAGAGGAACGGTGGTAATTCTCAACACTCACAGCGTTCTACTGAACCAGACAGTGAACTCCATGAAACAGCTGTTTACTGTCTTCCAGAACGACTTTGCTCAAACGCAGCTGGTCACAGCCCTAATAACCACCTGCTACAAAACCCTCATGATTCACCTGCCATCCGTCATTGTGATGATTGTCGTCCGATGATGTCTCCACAGGGACTTCATCCGATGAAAAGGGGGACTGTAGAGTATGAACGGAAAATCATGAACTCATTAATTCTGAATGCAATGCACACATTTTTGCGAAGGATCCTAAAACCCCCACACCCTGTGACTCTCCATCTAAATCACCAGGTAGTGCCAGCAAGTCTGGGAGTTAGAGTGCTTCTTGACGTTTTTACAACCCAAAGAGCCTCTCCAGAGACACTCGTGATATCGCCATCTACACACTGAAAATCTATACACTCATACCATTTAAAATCAAGAAATGGCTTATTTTTAAGGAAATATGTTTTATTCCCGTATGCTTGGGTATTTCTGCTGTTATATCAAACTAGTTAAGATTGTTTAGTTGTGTAGTTAAACTATGAGGGCTTATATATAAAGGGTCTAAGAATATATATTCACTTTTAAGTGTACCAAATACAAGTTTCTTGGTATCAAATTAAACCTTACGACTCGCCCTAGCTGAATATATATATAAGGTTACATTAAAATGTATTCTGCTATGTTTTACCATCTTTTCAGTGATTCAAACCACATCCAGGACACTGTCATAAATTAGGCAAATGAGTAGCCTTGACAAGACAAAGGGAACCTTCTCGCGCCAAAACTGAGGGGCCTCATTGGGTCATTCCTCCCAAAGGAGGTGTGACCTCCCTACCTTAAAAGTCCGGATCTGGTGTTGAATCGTCCTCTTTTGCTCTCTTCCTCTCTTCCTCTTCCGCTCTTCTCTTACTTTCTCTTCTGAACCTCTTCAAGTTTCTTCAACTTCTTTTCAAACTCTCGTCAGACATGTCTTTTGTTTTATTTGGCATTTATCTCAGTCTTTTGCTTGTCTCCGGACAAAGCTCAACACTCGTTTTTGGAGCAGTCCGATATCCTCCGGGTGAAAGGACTCTCTCTCAGTTTCAACCATTACTCCTAAGATGCTTTGAACTTCCCGCGAGCGATCCACGCTCGGGGAGCACTAACAGAAACCCTCCAGCTCACGGACGCAACGAGGACATTCACGCACACACGCAGCCTTGTTCAGCGACACAAAGGTCCATTTTGCAAGTATTATCCCATCTAAATTCAAATGTGTTAAAGTGTGTAAGTCCCTTGCTGGCTCTTAAGGTTTAACTGTTGTAACAAATGTCTTATTTTCCTTACTGTTTTACTTTGTTTGTTCTATGTTAAATGTTTGTTGTTAAATGTGTTCTATGTTTGTTTAAGTGTAGTGATATATCATAGTTCCTTGTATTAAACCCAATTATATGCTTGATTGTCTGTGTTTGTTGGTCATAAAGCAAAGCCTCTTTAATGTGCGATCTAAAGCTACGAGCTGATATTATCAAAGTAAGTTAACGTGCTTGGATTAAGTAAGCTTATACTAAGAATAAACCTTCTGGAGAATTGATCACGAGTATTTAGTAAAGTGGTTTGCTGGACGAACTGGTTAGTTGCGGTACGGGTTAATTCCATTAAGGTGTTCTGAAAATTAATACAGCCTGTCTGCATACGATGTATATTCCTAATTAATTATAATTCGTTGTGTTTAATTATCTATATATATCTGAAGCAGACTTTTGGGCTATATAACCCCTGTTTTGGGGCAATTTAGAATGTATTGGTATCTGGTTCAAACCGTATGATTAATCATTGATTACAATCATTAATATTAATTGTACATTCCCCAAACCTGAACCAAGAAACACTACAATGGCCACCATGTACCCATCCTGATACTGATGGCTACTTCCAGCAGGATAATGCACCATGTCACAAAGCTCGAATCATTTCAAATTGGTTTCTTGAACATGACAATGAGTTCACTGTACTAAAATGGCCCCCACAGTCACCAGATCTCAACCCAATAGAGCATCTTTGGGATGTGATGGAACGGGAGCTTCGTGCCCTGGATGTGCATCCCACAAATCTCTATCAACTGCAAGATGCTATCCTATCAATATGGACCAACATTTCTAAAGAATGCTTTCAGCACCTTGTTGAATCAATGCCACGTAGAATTAAGGCAGTTCTGAAGGCGAAAGGGGGCCAAACACAGTATTAGTATGGTGTTTCTAATAATCCTTTAGGTGAGTGTAAATCGTTTCTATAAACTTCCAAACACTATAATTCAATTAAAACTTTACTAATGAGTCAGTGGATGAATACTGTAATACAGTTTAAAGTTGAATTAATTGGTCTTGGTGGCTTTTTGATTGAAGAAGACAATAGTCATGTGACCCCTGATAGATTAGTTTACTTAAAGATCACATCAGATCCTCAGAATTCATTCTCACCTATTTCCTTGATTCTATTTTATTGGGATGATTATTTGTAAACTAATGCTAAACTATTCACATTGACTAAGTACACAGATGTAATCTTGTAGCATTAGGTTGTGATTCATTAATAAATGGCTTATAGGAGGTTTACACATTATAACTCAAACTGATAAATGATTCATTGGTGTAATATGTAAGAATTATTACAGTTAGGTCCTTCATTACATTAAGGACCAACAATAACCACATTCCTGGCCTTACATTTAAAAAAAAAAAAAGCACAATTTCTTAAACATTTTATATTTAGATACGTTCTAACATTTTTGACAAAAGTTTTAAACAGTAGGGACTGTATTACATCGAGGACTAGATTTGATTACATTTAGGACCAAATTGCTTATTACATTTCTGTTCCTTAATGGGGTCATGACATTATAAATGTCACAAGCCTGTTACTGTGCTGTGTTACTAGCATGTCCTTTTCTTCCACACCGCTAGGGGTGCTAGAGTGCCTTAATCATTGAATTAATAGTGGTACTGTAGAAGAAGGTGGAAAATCATGTGGAGATGGAACCATGGGCTGCGTTCCACTTCACTTTTAGCATCCACTTGCTAACTACCCAAAGCACTTCCCCTCGGGAGAATCCCTGCCGCCATTTTTGAAATCCGTTCCACTTCGTTCAGTGAGGAAATGAAGTTTCTGTTGACCGACCTTCAACCCCTCGATTTTGACCGAAGGAGCAAGCATACTCTGATGTATGATTCAGGCAGCCCCATAACCCACAATGCAACTCGATTGTGACGTGAAAGCAGTTTGCACTTCATCAACCCTACCCACACACAACTCTAATATATGATGGAAGTGAAGTTAGGTCAATTAAGCAGATTAAAAAGGTTATATTGAGATTGAACAGCATAATACTTGAAGCTACCTTAAACTGTTTATCACACAGTTATAGCCTATGTATCGTCATGGTTAATGTTGTAACCTCCATTCCCTGATGGAGGAAATGAGACGTTGTGTCGAATGTAGTGACACAAGGGGTCCCATTTGAAAGCGCCATGCACTAGACCATGTTACGTGAAATGCAGACACAGGTGCAAGCAGGCTGTTGCGTGCTTGAAGCAACTGTATCAGCCTGTGGAGCCCTACCCCAGTACAGAGCACTTGCGGCTAGTAGTGGGTCTGGTCACAAATTCCTCCGCTGAATTCGCAGGCCAGAAGGCTAGGGAGGAAGAACATCCAGGAAGCGAGAGCTTAGTGGCTAACCTGGGAGAGAAAGCGCACTGGATCAACTTGGTGAAGGGCGCTAGGTGCAAGCGGAACACCCAGCCGGCTGTTCCGTATTACCGAGTTCTACCGGCTCGAGACCGACTCAACCCTGAGATTGTAGAATCTCGCAAATTTGTTGGGTTTTGCCCAGCCCGCTGCTCTGCAAATGTCTGCTTAGGGAGGTGCCTGAGTCTGGAAGTTCAAGGCAATGGTGTCGACAACCCAGTGGGCAGCCTCAGTTTGGAGAAAGTGATCCCTTTCCGCCGTAGCAGACAAAGAGCTGCTCAGAACATCTAAAGCTCTGCGTGTGGTCCAAATAGATATACAAAGTACGTACCGGACACAGCAGCAAAGGCTGGGTCTGCCTCCTCCCGGGGCAGCTTGCTTGCAGGTTCACGACCTGGTCCCTGAAGTGGGTCGTAGGAACCTTGGGCACGTAGCCCGGTCGCAGTCTTAGGATGGCATGAGTATCTGCCAGACCGAACTCCAGACAAGTGTCACTGACAGAGAACGCTTGCTGGTCCCCAACCCTCTTGATGGAAGCTAGCGCTATCAGGAGGGCCGTCTTCAAGGAGAGGGCCTTGAGCTCAACTGAGTCAAGCCCGAGAGGACCACTGAGAGATCCTAGGAGGACAGGTCAGGCTTGGCCAGGAAGGATTCAGCCTCCGGGCACCTCTAAGAAACCTGATAATCAAGTTGTGATTACCCAAGGACTTGCCGTCCACTGCGTCATGGTGGGCCGTGATAGCAGCTACATACACCTTCAAGGTGGTGGGGACAGCCTCCCCTCCAACCTCTGTTGCAGGAATTAAAGCACTGACAAAACTGCGCACCTCTGCGGGTCTTCAGCCCGGGAAGAACACCAATTTGTGAACAAGCACCACTTTAGTGCGTAAAGCTGCCTGGTAGATTGAGCTCTGGCTTGGTTGATTGTGTCTACGACCACATCCAGGGGCCAGACGTAGAGGTTCCAGAGGCCTGGGCGCGGATGCCAGAGGGTCCCCTGTCCCTGGGAAAGAAGGTCCTTCCTCAGGGGAATTTGCCAGGGAGGTGCTGTCGCGAAGATCGTGAGATCCGAGAACCAAGTCCGAGTGGGCCAGTATGGAGCCACTAAGGTGATTTGTTCCTCATCCTCCCTGACCTTGCACAGCACCAGTGCAAGAAGGCTCACTGGGGGAAATGCATACTTGCGCAGCCCCGGGGCCAGGTGTGTGCCAGCACGTCTGTCCCAAGAGGGGCTTCTTTTAGGGAGTACCAGATAGGGTAGTGGGAATTGTCTTGGGAGGCAAAGAGATCTACCTGTGTGAACCGGCCCAAAATCAGCTGGACCACCTGGTGGTGGAGCCTCCACTCTCGCTGAGGGAGACCTGTTGAGGTAGCCTGGGATATGAATGGCGTGCAGCGAGTCGCTGCTGACTCCAAAGGAGGAGATTATGGGCGAGTTGTGACATATGACGAGAGCGCACGCCGCCTTGCCGATTTATGTATGCTACCGTCGCGGTGCTCTCTGAACGGATCAAAACGTGCTTGCCCCGAATCAGCGGGAGAAACCTCCGCAGGGCAAGGAATACCGCCAGCAACGCTAGGCAACGATGTGCCAACGCAACCGGGGCCCTGTCCAGGAGTGCCCAACCCAGTTGAGAGGCATCTGTGGCTATGAGCGTCACCCTGACCCGTGGAACCAATCGCCTATGAGCGACCCGGAACAGCATAGCGGACATCCGTGCATCAGCCTCATACTGGGTGAGCAGACAAAAGATGGAAGCCCAGATGGGTCCAAATGAGACAACGGACTGGCCGTGAGGCGAGCCGGTCTTGCATCGGACACGGACAGAAGCAAACGAGCATGCTGGGGGGGTGGGTAGTTTGTGGGGATTTACCCAGAGAAACTGAGCCCTTTGCTCTCCCCAAATCACCGGCCACAGCGGCCTTAATCCCGTAGGAAGAAGGCACGGCGTGGGGATCGGCTGAAGTGGCTTTCCCTCGGAAGGGAGAAAGCTGCAATCTCATCATTGCCATGGATATGTTGTCGCAATGAGAACATAAACCATTCATAAATGCTGCCTCCATGTGATCACAGCCCAGACAGAGGCAGCACTTCTGACCATCAGGAGCGGAGAGAAAACAGCTGCATCCAGGAACTACACAGAGGCGGAAAGATGTCTTAAAAAAGACGCGTCATGAAAAGGACGTTCAACGCCTGCTGTGTAAAAATACTCTCTTTTAGAGGGGAAAGATACTTATCTTTTAGAGGTATACACTCTTTTACAGAAGCGCCGTCGAAGCGCCCATGGGCGTGGACTGCACAGCGTGCAGAGAGGGAAAAAGCCGCTGGTAACATGCTTTAGATACAACAGCAATGCTCTAATAGAGGTGAGTGGAACAGTAGTGAGACTCAGCTTCCTGCCGCACAACCGCTTTGCTCCGAAGAAAAGATCTGACTGACAGACGCACGCCCGCTTCCCTTTATACCCATATGTCCTGGGGCGGAAAATTCTGTCTGTCAATTACTCAATGGCCTTTTCTCAAGTTCAGAGGTATGCAAGGCTCTCAAGAAAGACACCTTGTGTCACTACATTCGACACAACGTCGAGTGAGTGACAGAAGGGGAATTATTGTTATGTTAACATTTTTGTTTGTGTAAATCTTGATTAATCCTTTCTAACAATTAATTTTAATGAAAAAAAAATTAAACATACAAGATTTATATATAAGCCTCTGAAATCATTTGGATAACTCCCTGCGATTTAGTACAGACTATCGGAAGGTGAATAACGTAAACAAACCGGATTCCTTTCCTCTTCCAAGAATGGAAGACTGCATGGATAGGGTAACTTCATCATGTTATGTCACAAAGTTAGATCTTTTAAAAGGTTATTGGCAGGTACCTTTAACACCCCGTGCTAGTGAGATCTCTGCATTTGTTACCCCTGACATCTTCCGTAATTATAAGGTTATGGCCTTTAAAATGCGTAACGCTCCTGCTACCTTCCAGCGTTTGATGCAGAGGGTTTTGTCAGAAGTACAAAATTGTGAAGTATACCTTGATGACATTGTAGTTTATTCATTGACTTGGAAGGATCATCTCAAAACGTTAGAAGCATTGTTAAAACATTTGTCTGAAGCTTCTTTAACATTGAACCTTGCCAAATGTGAGTTTGCAAGGGCAGTTGTCACTTACCTTGGCAAAATAGTAGGGCAAGGCCAGGTATGTCCTGTTGAGGCCAAGGTCTCTGCCATCATTGAGTTTCCCCCTCCTACCAACAAATGCAAGTTGAGGCATTTCTTAGGTATGACTGGTTACTATAGAGGTTTTTGTGAAAATTTTACCTCTGTAGTTTCACCCCTGACAGATCTCTTGAGTACAAAACGTAAGTTTGTATGGAGCCCTGAGTGTGAGTCTGCTTTCCATGCAGCTAAAGATCTTTTGTGTAACGCTCCAGTTCTGTCTGCCCCAAATTTCACCTTTTCATTTAGTCTGCAGGTGCCAGTGCTTATGGAGCAGGTGCAGTGCTTCTACAAGAGGATAGCTCGGGTATTGAAAATCCGGTGTGCTATTTCTCTAAAAAGTTCTCAAAATGCCAAAGACGGCATAGTACAATCGAGAAAGAAGCATTAGCCTTGTTACTGGCTCTTCAGCATTTCAAGGTCTATGTAGGGTCTGGCAATGGCAAACCGATAGTGGTTTACACAAACCACAACCCTTTGATTTTTCTATCCCGTATGTCAAACGCTAACCAGCGGTTGATGAGGTGGTCCCTCATCATTCAGGAATTTAACCTGGATGTGCATTATAAAAAGGGAGTGGAAAATATTGTGGCTGATGCACTGTCCAGAGCTCATAATACTGAAAGATAGAGGGTGAATAATAAATGGTTACAAGTCCTGTTTTGCTGGTGGCAAGGCCTGGCTAAGTAAGGGTGGGTGTGTTACGTCCCAGGGTGTAACTTTCTTTGATTTCCTTGTTACATCTGTGGATGTAGAAGTTGCATGTATATTGATTATACATTATTTGTATGTTCTCTGTCATCCCAACCAGGTTAATTTACATCAGCTGCGAGTGATTAAGATCGAGTGCTGAGCAGCTCTGATTGGTGCACTTCCTGAAGAACATGTGAATAAAGCTGAGGTGGAAAGTCTGCTAGGAGAGACTCTTTCCTCCTGCCCTAGCATTGGTAGCTTTTGTGATTTAGTGCTGTTGTTAATTATAAACTATAAGTTGTATTTTATGTTAAACTGTTGCCCCACTTTAAACATTGTAACTATAAGATCCCTTGTTGGGTGTGCGATCATTTCCACCCGTTGGTATCTACGGAAGCGGTAGAGAGGTGGGCGCCATTTTCTCTGTTATTAAACCTGTTTTCTCTTGTTTATGGCTAGGTAGGGAGTGAGGCAAGATTTATGTTGTTAATTTTCTATTTCTTTGTTTGTAATGGTAAGTAGTTTGTGCCTCCCTTTCAGCTAGACTCATTAGATTCCTCCGTAAGGAGGGAATCTATTGTATTTGTCGGTTTTATTATTATTAGATTCCTCCGTAGGAGGGAATCTATTGTAATTGATGGTTTTATTATTATTATTATTATTATTAGATTCCTCCGTAGGAGGGAATCTATTGTAATTGATGGTTTTATTATTATTATTATTATTATTATTATTATTATTATTATTATTATTATTATTATTCTTCTTCTCCTTGAGCCCCAATAGCTCAAAAAGTCACTGGTCAAAAATTTTCTAAATTGGCACATTGATACTCCATGCCAACGGGTACCCCCAAACCAAGAATGGCCCACATTCGCCCATAGGTGGCGCTACAGGCCACGCCCAAAAAACAAAATTCAAAGTGATACAATTTCCACGCCATTTGTCCAAATCTTCTGAAATTTGGTGTACATGCCTCATTCCTCATGGGGAACAAAAAGCCTCAAGAACCCATAACTTCCGCCATGATGGATTTTCCCGTACGTTGAAAATTTGCGAAAACCTACAAAACTCTTCTTCTCCTGAACCGTAGCTCCAATTGACTTGAAATTTGGTACACATGTGTAGAATGGACATCCTTGAAAACGTTACTTAGGAAAAATGAATACGATACAAAATGGCTGAAAGGGGCGTGTTTATGTAAATGTCCAAATTTTAACAATATATACGTGTCAATAAATCAAATGTAATTTTGACTGATGGTTTTTCAAACCTAACATGCTTAAAGATGACATCACTCTGAAGTACTGTGCAAAGAATGGCCATGCCAAAATTCCCATTTTCTGGTCAAAAATGTTCTAATTTGGTAAATTAATAGTACAGGCCAACAGGAATCCACAAACCAAGAATGACCGACATACGCCACTAGGGGCACTACAGGACAAGCCAAAATTCCCATTTTCTGGTCAAAAATGTTCTAATTCGGTACAAGAATAGTACAGGCCAACAGGAATCCACAAACCAAGAATGACCGACATTCAGCCACTAGGGGGCACTACAGGACAAGCCAAAATTCCCATTTTCTGGTCAAAAATTTTCTAATTTGGTACTTTGATACTACAGGCCAACAGGAACCCACATACCAAGTGTGGCCCACATTAAGCCCTTAGGGGAGCTACAGGCTACTCCAAAATTTCGTTTTCTGGTCAAAAACGTTCTAATTTGGTACATTGATACTGCAGGTCAACAGGAACCCTCAAACCAAGAATGGCCAACATTCAGCCCCTAGGGGCACTACAGGCCATGCCGAAATTCCCATTTTCTGGTCAAAAATGTTCTAATTTGGTACATTAATAGTACAGGCCAAAAGGAATCCACAAACCAAGAATGACCGACATTCACCACTAGGTGGCGCTAGAGGCCAAGCCGAAATTCCCATTTTCTGGTCAAAAAAGTTATAATTTGGTACATTGATACTACAGGCCAACAGGAACCCACAAACCAAGTATGGCCCACATTCAGCCATTAGGGGCGCTACAGGCCACTCCCAAAATTTCGTTTTCTGGTCAAAAATTTTCTAATATGGTACATTGATACTACTGGCCAACAGGAACCCACAAACAAAGAATGGCCAACATTCAGCCCCTAGGGGGCACTAGAGGCCACCTGAAATTCCCATTTTATGGTCAAAAATGTTCTAATTTGGTACATTGATACTACAGGTCAACAGGAACCCTCAAACCAAGAATGGCCAACATTCACCCCTAGGGGCGCTACAGGTAATTCCCAAAAGTCCCATTTTCTGGTCAAATATTTTCTAATTATGTACATTGATACTACAGGCCAACAGGAACCCACAAACCAAGAATGACCCACATTTGCCCATAGGAGGCGCTACAGGCCACGCCCCAAAAAATATTTTCAAAGTGATACCATTTCCACGCCATTTAACCAATTCTTTTGAATCTTGGTGTACATGCCTCATTTCTCATTGGGAACAAAAACGCCTCAAGGATCCATAAGGTCGATGATGGATTTTCCTGTAGACTGAAAATGTTTCGTTTAGGATTCAGACAGAAATACATGTTTTTGGATTCATCCATTGAGAGGGTTTAACCCCAACCCTCTACTGATCAATTTGAAATGATTTGCCATTTTGAGGAGGAATCCGCATTGCTGCTTGCAGCTATATTTATTATTATTATTATTATTCTTCTCCTTGAGCCCCAATAGCTCAAAAAGTCACTGGTCAAAAATTTTCTAAATTGGCACATTGATACTCCATGCCAACGGGTACCCCCAAACCAAGAATGGCCCACATTCGCCCATAGGTGGCGCTACAGGCCACGCCCAAAAAACAAAATTCAAAGTGATACAATTTCACGCCATTTGTCCAAATCTTCTGAAATTTGGTGTACATGCCTCATTCCTCATGGGGAACAAAAAGCCTCAAGAACCCATAACTTCCGCCATGATGGATTTTCCCGTGACGTTGAAAATTTGCGAAAACCTACAAAACTCTTCTTCTCCTGAACCGTAGCTCCAATTGACTTGAAATTTGGTACACATGTGTAGAATTGAAGTCTTTGAAAACGTTACTTAGGAAAAATGAATACGATACAAAATGGCTGAAAGGGGCGTGTTTATGTAAATGTCCAAATTTTAACAATATATACGTGTCAATAAATCAAATGTAATTTTGACTGATGGTTTTCAAACCTAACATGCTTCAAGATGACATCACTCTGAAGTACTGCATGCAAATGAATGGCCATGCCAAATTCCCATTTCTGGTCAAAATGTTCTAATTTGGTAAATGGTACTACAGGCCAACAGGAACCCACAAACCAAGAATGGCCGACATTGCCACTAGGGGCCTAAGGACGCCAAAATTCCCATTTTCTGGTCTAAAATGTTCTAATTTGGTACAATGATACTACAGGCCAACAGGAACCCACAAACCAAGAATGGCCGACATTCAGCCACTAGGGGCGCTACAGGCCATGCCAAAATTCCCGTTTTCTGGTCAAAAATGTTCTAATTTGGTACATTGATACTACAGGCCAACAGGAACCCACAAACCAAGAATGGCCAACATTCAGCCATTAGGGAGCACTACAGGCCACTCCAAAATTCCCATTTTCTGGTCAAACATTTTCTAATTTGGTACATTGATTCTACAGGCCAACAGGAACCCACAAACCAAGAATGGCCCACATTCACCCCTAGGGGCGCTACAGGCCACTCCCAAAATTCCCATTTTCTGGTCAAATATTTTCTAATTTTGTACATTGATACTACAGGCCAACAGGAACCCACAAACCAAGAATGGCCCACATTTGACCATAGGTGGCGCTACAGGCCACGCCCCAAAAAATATTTTCAAAGTGATACCATTTCCACGCCATTTAACCAATTCTTTTGAATCTTGGTGTACATGCCTCATTTCTCATTGGGAACAAAAACGCCTCAAGGATCCATAAGGTATGATGGATTTTCCTGTAGACTGAAAATGTTTAGTTTAGGATTCAGACAGAAATACATGTTTTTGGATTCATCCATTGAGAGGGTTTAACCCCAACCATCTACTGATCAATTTGAAATGATTTGCCATTTTGAGGAGGAATCCGCATTGCTGCTTGCAGCTATATTATATTATTATTATTATTATTACTTCTTCTCCTTGAGCCCCAATAGCTCAAAAAGTCACTGGTCAAAAATTTTCTAAATTGGCACATTGATACTCCATGCCAACGGGTACCCCCAAACCAAGAATGGTCAACATTCGCCCATAGGTGGCGCTACAGGCCACGCCCAAAAACAAAAATTCAAAGTGATATAATTTCCACCCCATTTGTCCAAATCTTCTGAAACTTTGTAAACATGCCTCATTTCTCATGGGGAACAAAAAAGCCTCAAGGACCCATACTTCTGCCATTATGGATTTTCCTGTACAGTGAAAATTTTGGAAAACCTACAAAACTCTTCTTCTCCTGAACCTCAGCTCCAATTGACTTGGAATTTGGCACACGTGTGTAGTATGTATGTCTTTCCAAACGTTACTTAGCAAAAATGAATACAATACAAAATGGCTGAAATGGACGTGTTTATGTAAATGTACACACAAAAGATGATCAAAAATTTTTAAAATCCCATTGATTTACAATGGCTGAGCAAAAGTGCTCCCTCTACTGGACAAATATGGTCCACATGTAAAATCCCATTCACTTACATTGGCTGAGCAAAGAGGCTCCCTCTACTGGAGTAACTCTGTCTACCACATGCAGCTCTTCTGTAGCAATCTCTCTAATGAAGCATTTCGGTCTCCTAGTGGGTGGAGCTCCAGACTTAGACTACAGAAGACATTTTGCGTCTGCATGGAGGTATGTCAAATCAATTGTGTGTCTTAATGCTTTCCAGTTTGAACATTCAAGCGATTTTACACTATTCAACTCAACAAAGGCAAAACAACTCAAATAAATGTTTTCGAGCAGTTTGTGTGACACAGCGAGCGAGCGTCGCGTCTAACGTTCACGCGCCGATGAGAGTTCAGCTTTCCCTTCTTGCGTTTCAACGGACAATTTCATACACCAAAATACATGATATATTGGGGTGTCTGCTATATCTCAAGTGAACAAACAGTTGATAAAGAAATCGGGTATCAATATATTGAATTATGAATTATTGAAGGGGTCTAGTGATGCCGCTGTGATGTCCTGTTAGATTTTTCTCTATCGAGACAGCGTTAACGTATCAAAACTTCCGAGTATGATGTTGTTTAATTGTCTCTGACAACACGCTAATCCTCGAGGCGAGATCATTTTTGCTCGCATCTTCCACGAAGGTTTGTTGGTTGTGTACAATGGTTGCCTGCTTGAACATTCAAGCGATTTTACACTATTCAACTCAACAAAGGCAAAACAACTCAAATAAATGTTTTCGAGCAGTTTGTGTGACACAGCGAGCGAGCAGCGTCGCGACTAACGCTTCGCACGCCGATGAGAGTTACGCTTTCACAGCTTCATGCGTTTGAGCGGACAATTTCATACACCAAAATACATGATATATTGGGGTGTCTGTTATGTATCAAGTGAACAAACAGTTGATAAAGAAATTGGGTATCAATATATTTAATTATGAATTATTGTGAACAACACGGATGCCGCTGTGGTGTCCTGTTAAGATTTTTCTCTCGAAACAGCGTTAACAGCTTAAACAAAATACTGCGTTATTTTTGCACATACAGATACATTTAATACATCGTCACAAACTATGAAAGTTGTACTTTTATTTGTTGTAAAATAAAGAAAATAAACCGTGTGCTCTTTGTCTAAGCGAATATCTTTCTGAAACACGTCACAAAAACTTACACAAACATGAAACATATGTCTAAAGAAAGTAGGGATGGGCTGATCAATCCTAACGTATCAAAACTTCCGAGAATGATGTTGTTTAATTGTCTCTGACAACACGCAAACCGCAGGCGAGATCATTTTTGCTCGCATCATCATGAAGGTTTGTCGGTTGTATACAATGTTTGCCTGTTTGAACATTCAAGCGATTTTACACTATTCAACTCAACAAATGTCAAAACAACTCAAATACATGTTTGCGAGCTGTTTGTGTGACACAGCGAGCGCGTCGCGTCTAACTCACGCACTCCGATGTCTTTCGCTGCTGCTTGCGTCTGAACGGACAATTTCATACAACAGAGTGTCAAAATACATGATATATTGAGGAGTCTGTTATGTCTCAAGTGAACAAACAGTTGAGAAAGAAATCTGGAATAATTATATTTTATTCTGGCATTATTCCAGATGACGTCCTGCTATATTTTTCTCTCGAAACAGCGGAAACAACTTAAACAAAATACTGCGTCATTTTTGCCCATACAGAAACATGCAAGACATCATTACGAACTATGAAATGTTTACTTTTATTTGTGTACACTTACAATAACAACAAAACCTTGTGCTTTTGTAAAATAAATAAACAGGGTGCTCAGTCTCTGTCTTCGCGATTATTTTTCTGAAACACGTCACAGAATTCAAGTGAACAAAATCAACCATTCACGCAGTCTGTATTTTATCATCTCACAATGAATACAAATGCAACAAGCATGGCACAAAACGAAAATAATGATACTTCTCAGTTCTCAAAAGATTAAACTGAACTGTGCCTTAAGTATCGTATCATGCGATAAAAGCCTCTTAAAGAGACAGTAACAATTTAGCCTTCGTCCTGAACATAGACATTCCCAAGTAATTGAGAAGTACAAATGGTATTATTTTAAGTTTTTTATTTCTCTCTTACCTTGTAAAATGCCACGTTTTTGAATGGCATGTAAACACAATCACTCCATTTTTTTCACTGGATCTGTTGCTATTTTAATGATTTAAAAATCAAAGCACTGACCATTTAAAGTGTGAGCTTGTAGGCTACATTTTGAAATAGTTATAAACAGTCACAGCTATACAGTGTTATTATGTGCCTAGATAGTCTTTCAAATAAAATTGCTTGTGATATGCTTATGTAAATCACACAAAAAAACAGAAAAAAAATCTTAAGAGAGAAGTGAAAGTGAAAGTAGAGATTTTCAAAGTGATTTTTCATTCAAAGTGATACAATTTCCACGCCATTTGTCTAAATCTTCTGAAACTTGGTGTACATGCCTCATTCCTCATGGGGAACAAAAAGCCTTAAGGACCCATAACTTTCACCATGATGGATTTTCCCGTACGTTGAAAATTTGCGAAAACCTAAAAATACTCTTCTTCTCCTGAACCGTAGCTCCAATTGACTTGAAATTTGGTACACATTTGTAGAATGGACATCCTTGAAAACATTACTTAGGAAAAATGAATGTGATACAAAATGTCTGAAAGGAGCGTGTTTATGTAAATGTCCAAATTTTAACAATATATACCTGTCAATAAATCAAATGTAATTTTGACTGATGGTTTTTCAAACCTAACATGCTTCAAGATGACATCACTCTGAAGTACTGCATAAAGAATGGCCGACATTACGCCCCTAGGGGCGCTACAGGCCATGTCGAAATTCCCATTTTCTGGTCTAAAATGTTCTAATTTGGTACAATGGTACTACAGGCCAACAGGAACCCACAAACCAAGAATGGCCGACATTCAGCCACTAGGGAGCTAAAGGCCACGCCAAAATTCCCGTTTTCTGGTCAAATTTTTTTTTATTTGGTACATTGATACTACAGGCAGACAGGAACCCACAAACCAAGAATGGACAACATTCACCCCTAGGGAGCACTACAGGCCATGCCAAAATTCCCATTTTCTGGTCAAAAATGTTCTAATTTGGTACACTGATACTACATGCCAACAGGAACCCACAAACCACTGAATGGCCAACATTCAGCCATTAGAGGCGCTACAGGTAATTCCAAAAATCCCATTTTCTGGTCAAACATTTTCTAATTTGGTGTATTGATTCTACAGGCCGACAGGAACCCACAAACCAAGAAAGGCCCACATTCAGCCCCTAGGGGCGCTACAGGCCACTCCAAAATTCCCATTTTCTGGTCAAATATTTTCTAATTTTGTACATTTATACTACAGGCCAACAGGAACCCACAAACCAAGAATGACCAACATTTGCCCATAGGTGGCGCTACAGGCCACGCCCCAAATTTTTTTTTCAAAATGATATAATATCCACCCCATTTGTCCAATTCTTCTGAAACTTGGTGTACATGCCGCATTTCTCATTGGGAACAAAAAAGCCTCAAGGATCCATAAGGTCCGGTATGGATTTTCCTGTACATTGAAAATGTTTTGTTTAGGAATCAGACGAAGACATGTTTTTTGAATTCCTTAATTGGGAGGGTTTATCCCCAACCATCTACTGATCAATTTTAAATGATTTGCCATTTTGAGGAGGAATCCGCATTGCTGCTTGCAGCTATATTTATTATTATTATTCTTCTCCTTGAGCCCCAATAGCTCAAAAAGTCACTGGTCAAAAATGTTCTAAATTGGCACATTGATACTCCATGCCAACGGGTACCCCCAAACCAAGAATGGTCAACATTCGCCCATAGGTGGCGCTACAGGCCACGCCCAAAAAACAAAAATTCAAAGTGATATAATTTCCACCCCATTTGTCCAAATCTTCTGAAACTTTGTAAACATGCCTCATTTCTCATGGGGAACAAAAAGCCTCAAGGACCCATACTTCTGCCATTATGGATTTTCCTGTACAGTGAAAATTTTGGAAAACCTACAAAACTCTTCTTCTCCTGAACCTCAGCTCCAATTGACTTGGAATTTGGCACACGTGTGTAGTATGTATGTCTTTCCAAACGTTACTTAGCAAAAATGAATACAATACAAAATGGCTGAAATGGACGTGTTTATGTAAATGTACACACAAAAGATGATCAAAAATGTTTAAAATCCCATTGATTTACAATGGCTGAGCAAAAGTGCTCCCTCTACTGGACAAATATGGTCCACATGTAAAATCCCATTCACTTACATTGGCTGAGCAAAGAGGCTCCCTCTACTGGAGTAACTCTGTCTACCACATGCAGCTCTTCTGTAGCAATCTCTCTAATGAAGCATTTCGGTCTCCTAGTGGGTGGAGCTCAGACTTAGACTACAGAAGACATTTTGCGTCTGCATGGAGGTATGTCAAATCAATTGTGTGTCTTAATGCTTTCCAGTTTGAACATTCAAGCGATTTTACACTATTCAACTCAACAAAGGCAAAACAACTCAAATAAATGTTTTCGAGCAGTTTGTGTGACACAGCGAGCGAGCAGCGTCGCGTCTAACGTTCGCTACGCCGATGAGAGTTCGCTTTCCCTTCTTGCGTTTCAACGGACAATTTCATACACCAAAATACATGATATATTGGGGTGTCTGCTATATCTCAAGTGAACAAACAGTTGATAAAGAAATCGGGTATCAATATATTGAATTATGAATTATTGAAGGGGTCTAGTGATGCCGCTGTGATGTCCTGTTAGATTTTTCTCTATCGAGACAGCGTTAACGTATCAAAACTTCCGAGTATGATGTTGTTTAATTGTCTCTGACAACACGCTAATCCTCGAGGCGAGATCATTTTTGCTCGCATCTTCACGAAGGTTTGTTGGTTGTGTACAATGGTTGCCTGCTTGAACATTCAAGCGATTTTACACTATTCAACTCAACAAAGGCAAAACAACTCAAATAAATGTTTTCGAGCAGTTTGTGTGACACAGCGAGCGAGCAGCGTCGCGACTAGCATTCGCCGCGCCGATGAGAGTTCGCTTTCACAGCTTCATGCGTTTGAGCGGACAATTTCATACACCAAAATACATGATATATTGGGGTGTCTGTTATGTATCAAGTGAACAAACAGTTGATAAAGAAATTGGGTATCAATATATTTAATTATGAATTATTGTGAACAACACGGATGCCGCTGTGGTGTCCTGTTAAGATTTTTCTCTCGAAACAGCGTTAACAGCTTAAACAAAATACTGCGTTATTTTTGCACATACAGATACATTTAATACATCGTCACAAACTATGAAAGTTGTACTTTTATTTGTTGTAAATAAGAAAATAAACCGTGTGCTCTTTGTCTAAGCGAATATCTTTCTGAAACACGTCACAAAAACTTACACAAACATGAAACATATGTCTAAAGAAAGTAGGGATGGGCTGATCAATCCTAACGTATCAAAACTTCCGAGAATGATGTTGTTTAATTGTCTCTGACAACACGCAAACCGCGAGGTGAGATCATTTTTGCTCGCATCATCATGAAGGTTTGTCGGTTGTATACAATGTTTGCCTGTTTGAACATTCAAGCGATTTTACACTATTCAACTCAACAAATGTCAAAACAACTCAAATACATGTTTGCGAGCTGTTTGTGTGACACAGCGAGCCGCGTCGCGTCTAACTCACGCACTCCGATGTCTTTCGCTGCTGCTTGCGTCTGAACGGACAATTTCATACAACAGAGTGTCAAAATACATGATATATTGAGGAGTCTGTTATGTCTCAAGTGAACAAACAGTTGAGAAAGAAATCTGGAATAATTATATTTTATTCTGGCATTATTCCAGATGACGTCCTGCTATATTTTTCTCTCGAAACAGCGGAAACAACTTAAACAAAATACTGCGTCATTTTTGCCCATACAGAAACATGCAAGACATCATTACTGAACTATGAAATGTGTACTTTTATTTGTGTACACTTACAATAACAACAAAACCTTGTGCTTTTGTAAAATAAATAAACAGGGTGCTCAGTCTCTGTCTTCGCGATTATTTTTCTGAAACACGTCACAAAATTCAAGTGAACAAAATCAACCATTCACGCAGTCTGTATTTTATCATCTCACAATGAATACAAATGCAACAAGCATGGCACAAAACGAAAATAATGATACTTCTCAGTTCTCAAAAGATTAAACTGAACTGTGCCTTAAGTATCGTATCATGCGATAAAAGCCTCTTAAAGAGACAGTAACAATTTAGCCTTCGTCCTGAACATAGACATTCCCAAGTAATTGAGAAGTACAAATGGTATTATTTTAAGTTTTTTATTTCTCTCTTACCTTGTAAAATGCCACGTTTTTGAATGGCATGTAAACACAATCACTCCATTTTTTTCACTGGATCTGTTGCTATTTTAATGATTTAAAAATCAAAGCACTGACCATTTAAAGTGTGAGCTTGTAGGCTACATTTTGAAATAGTTATAAACAGTCACAGCTATACAGTGTTATTATGTGCCTAGATAGTCTTTCAAATAAAATTGCTTGTGATATGCTTATGTAAATCACACAAAAAAAACAGAAAAAAATCTTAAGAGAGAAGTGAAAGTGAAAGTAGAGATTTTCAAAGTGATTTTTCATTCAAAGTGATACAATTTCCACGCCATTTGTCTAAATCTTCTGAAACTTGGTGTACATGCCTCATTCCTCATGGGGAACAAAAAGCCTTAAGGACCCATAACTTTCACCATGATGGATTTTCCCGTACGTTGAAAATTTGCGAAAACCTAAAAATACTCTTCTTCTCCTGAACCGTAGCTCCAATTGACTTGAAATTTGGTACACATTTGTAGAATGGACATCCTTGAAAACATTACTTAGGAAAAATGAATGTGATACAAAATGTCTGAAAGGGGCGTGTTTATGTAAATGTCCAAATTTTAACAATATATACCTGTCAATAAATCAAATGTAATTTTGACTGATGGTTTTTCAAACCTAACATGCTTCAAGATGACATCACTCTGAAGTACTGCATAAAGAATGGCCGACATTCAGCCCCTAGGGGGCTTACAGGCCATGTCGAAATTCCCATTTTCTGGTCTAAAATGTTCTAATTTGGTACAATGGTACTACAGGCCAACAGGAACCCACAAACCAAGAATGGCCGACATTCAGCCACTAGGGAGCTAAAGGCCACGCCAAAATTCCCGTTTTCTGGTCAAATTTTTTTTAATTTGGTACATTGATACTACAGGCAGACAGGAACCCACAAACCAAGAATGGACAACATTCACCCCTAGGAGCGCTACAGGCCATGCCAAAATTCCCATTTTCTGGTCAAAAATGTTCTAATTTGGTACACTGATACTACATGCCAACAGGAACCCACAAACCACGAATGGCCAACATTAGCCATTAGGGAGCTACAGGTAATTCCAAAAATCCCATTTTCTGGTCAAACATTTTCTAATTTGGTGTATTGATTCTACAGGCCGACAGGAACCCACAAACCAAGAAAGGCCCACATTCAGCCCCTAGGGGGCTTACAGGCCACTCCAAAATTCCCATTTTCTGGTCAAATATTTTCTAATTTTGTACATTTATACTACAGGCCAACAGGAACCCACAAACCAAGAATGACCAACATTTGCCCATAGGTGGCGCTACAGGCCACGCCCCAAATTTTTTTTTCAAAATGATATAATATCCACCCCATTTGTCCAATTCTTCTGAAACTTGGTGTACATGCCGCATTTCTCATTGGGAACAAAAAGCCTCAAGGATCCATAAGGTCCGGTATGGATTTTCCTGTACATTGAAAATGTTTTGTTTAGGAATCAGACGAAGACATGTTTTTTGAATTCCTTAATTGGGAGGGTTTATCCCCAACCATCTACTGATCAATTTTAAATGATTTGCCATTTTGAGGAGGAATCCGCATTGCTGCTTGCAGCTATATTTATATATTATTATTATTATTATTCTTCTCCTTGAGCCCCAATAGCTCAAAAAGTCACTGGTCAAAAATTTTCTAAATTGGCACATTGATACTCCATGCCAACGGGTACCCCCAAACCAAGAATGGTCAACATTCGCCCATAGGTGGCGCTACAGGCCACGCCCAAAAAACAAAAATTCAAAGTGATATAATTTCCACCCCATTTGTCCAAATCTTCTGAAACTTTGTAAACATGCCTCATTTCTCATGGGGAACAAAAAGCCTCAAGGACCCATACTTCTGCCATTATGGATTTTCCTGTACAGTGAAAATTTTGGAAAACCTACAAAACTCTTCTTCTCCTGAACCTCAGCTCCAATTGACTTGGAATTTGGCACACGTGTGTAGTATGTATGTCTTTCCAAACGTTACTTAGCAAAAATGAATACAATACAAAATGGCTGAAATGGACGTGTTTATGTAAATGTACACACAAAAGATGATCAAAAATTTTTAAAATCCCATTGATTTACAATGGCTGAGCAAAAGTGCTCCCTCTACTGGACAAATATGGTCCACATGTAAAATCCCATTCACTTACATTGGCTGAGCAAAGAGGCTCCCTCTACTGGAGTAACTCTGTCTACCACATGCAGCTCTTCTGTAGCAATCTCTCTAATGAAGCATTTCGGTCTCCTAGTGGGTGGAGCTCCAGACTTAGACTACAGAAGACATTTTGCGTCTGCATGGAGGTATGTCAAATCAATTGTGTGTCTTAATGCTTTCCAGTTTGAACATTCAAGCGATTTTACACTATTCAACTCAACAAAGGCAAAACAACTCAAATAAATGTTTTCGAGCAGTTTGTGTGACACAGCGAGCGAGCAGCGTCGCGTCTAACGTTCGCGACGCCGATGAGAGTTCAGCTTTCCCTTCTTAGCGTTTCAACGGACAATTTCATACACCAAAATACATGATATATTGGGGTGTCTGCTATATCTCAAGTGAACAAACAGTTGATAAAGAAATCGGGTATCAATATATTGAATTATGAATTATTGAAGGGGTCTAGTGATGCCGCTGTGATGTCCTGTTAGATTTTTCTCTATCGAGACAGCGTTAGCGTATCAAAACTTCCGAGTATGATGTTGTTTAATTGTCTCTGACAACACGCCAATCCTCGAGGCGAGATCATTTTTGCTCGCATCTTCCACGAAGGTTTGTTGGTTGTGTACAATGGTTGCCTGCTTGAACATTCAAGCGATTTTACACTATTCAACTCAACAAAGGCAAAACAACTCAAATAAATGTTTTCGAGCAGTTTGTGTGACACAGCGAGCGAGCAGCGTCGCGACTAACGCTCGTGCGCCGATGAGAGTTCAGCTTTCACAGCTTCATGCGTTTGAACGGACAATTTCATACACCAAAATACATGATATATTGGGGTGTCTGTTATGTATCAAGTGAACAAACAGTTGATAAAGAAATTGGGTATCAATATATTTAATTATGAATTATTGTGAACAACACGGATGCCGCTGTGGTGTCCTGTTAAGATTTTTCTCTCGAAACAGCGTTAACAGCTTAAACAAAATACTGCGTTATTTTTGCACATACAGATACATTTAATACATCGTCACAAACTATGAAAGTTGTACTTTTATTTGTTGTAAAATAAAGAAAATAAACCGTGTGCTCTTTGTCTAAGCGAATATCTTTCTGAAACACGTCACAAAAACTTACACAAACATGAAACATATGTCTAAAGAAAGTAGGGATGGGCTGATCAATCCTAACGTATCAAAACTTCCGAGAATGATGTTGTTTAATTGTCTCTGACAACACGCTAAACCGCGAGGCGAGATCATTTTTGCTCGCATCATCATGAAGGTTTGTCGGTTGTATACAATGTTTGCCTGTTTGAACATTCAAGCGATTTTACACTATTCAACTCAACAAATGTCAAAACAACTCAAATACATGTTTGCGAGCTGTTTGTGTGACACAGCGAGCAGCGTCGCGTCTAACTCACGCACTCCGATGTCTTTCAGCTGCTGCTTGCGTCTGAACGGACAATTTCATACAACAGAGTGTCAAAATACATGATATATTGAGGAGTCTGTTATGTCTCAAGTGAACAAACAGTTGAGAAAGAAATCTGGAATAATTATATTTTATTCTGGCATTATTCCAGATGACGTCCTGCTATATTTTTCTCTCGAAACAGCGGAAACAACTTAAACAAAATACTGCGTCATTTTTGCCCATACAGAAACATGCAAGACATCATTACGAACTATGAAATGTTTACTTTTATTTGTGTACACTTACAATAACAACAAAACCTTGTGCTTTTGTAAAATAAATAAACAGGGTGCTCAGTCTCTGTCTTCGCGATTATTTTTCTGAAACACGTCACAAAATTCAAGTGAACAAAATCAACCATTCACGCAGTCTGTATTTTATCATCTCACAATGAATACAAATGCAACAAGCATGGCACAAAACGAAAATAATGATACTTCTCAGTTCTCAAAAGATTAAACTGAACTGTGCCTTAAGTATCGTATCATGCGATAAAAGCCTCTTAAAGAGACAGTAACAATTTAGCCTTCGTCCTGAACATAGACATTCCCAAGTAATTGAGAAGTACAAATGGTATTATTTTAAGTTTTTTTATTTCTCTCTTACCTTGTAAAATGCCACGTTTTTGAATGGCATGTAAACACAATCACTCCATTTTTTTCACTGGATCTGTTGCTATTTTAATGATTTAAAAATCAAAGCACTGACCATTTAAAGTGTGAGCTTGTAGGCTACATTTTGAAATAGTTATAAACAGTCACAGCTATACAGTGTTATTATGTGCCTAGATAGTCTTTCAAATAAAATTGCTTGTGATATGCTTATGTAAATCACACAAAAAAAACAGAAAAAAATCTTAAGAGAGAAGTGAAAGTGAAAGTAGAGATTTTCAAAGTGATTTTTCATTCAAAGTGATACAATTTCCACGCCATTTGTCTAAATCTTCTGAAACTTGGTGTACATGCCTCATTCCTCATGGGGAACAAAAAGCCTTAAGGACCCATAACTTTCACCATGATGGATTTTCCCGTACGTTGAAAATTTGCGAAAACCTAAAAATACTCTTCTTCTCCTGAACCGTAGCTCCAATTGACTTGAAATTTGGTACACATTTGTAGAATGGACATCCTTGAAAACATTACTTAGGAAAAATGAATGTGATACAAAATGTCTGAAAGGAGCGTGTTTATGTAAATGTCCAAATTTTAACAATATATACCTGTCAATAAATCAAATGTAATTTTGACTGATGGTTTTTCAAACCTAACATGCTTCAAGATGACATCACTCTGAAGTACTGCATAAAGAATGGCCGACATTCAGCCCTAGGGAGCTTACAGGCCATGTCGAAATTCCCATTTTCTGGTCTAAAATGTTCTAATTTGGTACAATGGTACTACAGGCCAACAGGAACCCACAAACCAAGAATGGCCGACATTCAGCCACTAGGGAGCTAAAGGCCACGCCAAAATTCCCGTTTTCTGGTCAAATTTTTTTAATTTGGTACATTGATACTACAGGCAGACAGGAACCCACAAACCAAGAATGGACAACATTCACCCAGGCTACAGGCCATGCCATTCAGTCAAAATGTTCTAATTTGTACGATACTACATGCCAACAGGAACCACACAATGGCCAACATTAGGGCTACAGGTAATTCAAAAATCCCATTTTCTGGTCAAACATTTTCTAATTTGGTGTATTGATTCTACAGGCCGACAGGAACCAACAAACCAAGAAAGGCCCACATTTGCCCCTAGGGGTGCTACAGGCCACTCCAAAATTCCCATTTTCTGGTCAAATATTTTCTAATTTTGTACATTTATACTACAGGCCAACAGGAACCCACAAACCAAGAATGACCAACATTTGCCCATAGGTGGCGCTACAGGCCACGCCCCAAAAATTTTTTTTCAAAATGATATAATATCCACCCCATTTGTCCAATTCTTCTGAAACTTGGTGTACATGCCGCATTTCTCATTGGGAACAAAAAGCCTCAAGGATCCATAAGGTCCGGTATGGATTTTCCTGTACATTGAAAATGTTTTGTTTAGGAATCAGACGAAGACATGTTTTTTTGAATTCCTTAATTGGGAGGGTTTATCCCCAACCATCTACTGATCAATTTTAAATGATTTGCCATTTTGAGGAGGAATCCGCATTGCTGCTTGCAGCTATATTTTTGTTTGTTATTTTGGCCTGGTCCCCTCTTGAAGACTTTATGCTTCCCTTTGTTTTGTATTTATAGAGGAAAATAAACTTGTAAACTGTTTTCGTAACATGTTGTGGTTATTGTTGGCTGGGACAGGAGTGAAGACCTCAAACACATTTTTTCTTTAAGTTCCTTATCACGTTAGTTTTCTTCCCGACCCCTAGAAGGGGAGGAAACGTAACACAGGGCAAATATACTATTTATCCAATCTACTTTTATTACATCTCATATTTTAATGGGGTATAATTAATTACAGCTGACAGTTACGAGCAAACAAGGCTTGAACATCAACTGTAAACGGCATCAAATTGAAGTTCACAGCTTTTTAACACTTCTGTGTACAAATTTGAAGGCTGCTTATTGGATAAATACATGTAAAGGTCATATTATGCGACTACACCTTACTTTACGGAGAGCTTACGACATACTAGTTAAGTCTTGCCCTAAGAACAGGTGGTGCAACCAAATTAGGCGCTGACTAACTAGTACTAACAAAGTGTGAACTTTATGTCCTAACTTAGGTGAGAACCAAACACAAAACCCTCACTAAATCATTTAGAAATTTTTTTGATTAAGGTCAAACTTAAAAAAATTAAATAAAAATACATTTAAGATAAACATCATATAAAGATAGGGCTATTAAACATTAGATCTCTTTCTTCCAAAGCACTAATTGTTAATTAAATTATTACAGATCATAATTTGGATGCGCTCTGGTTGACTGAAACCCGACTTAAACTGGATGATCATATTAGTTTAAATTAATCTACTCCCCCTGGTTGGTGTTATGAACATGAGCATCATCTGAAGGGTTGAGGAGGAAAATGTTGCTACAATTTACAGTGAAGTTTTAGGTGTTACTCAGAGGACATGATATAAGTCTTTTGAACTAATAATACTTAATGTGACACTGTCAAACATAAATAAAACATCTATGTCATCTTTTTCCCTTGAAACAGTATATGGATCACCCGGGCCATACTCTGAGTGAATTTGCCATCAGATCTAGTAGTTACTGTAGATAGAACTTGAATTGTTGGTGACTTCAACATTCAAAGATGATAATGAAAATGACACATTGGGATTAGCATTTATCGATATTCTCAACTCTCTTGGAGTCAGACAAAATGTGACAGGACCAACTCATCGCCATAATCATACGCTAGATATAATTCTGTCATATGGAGTGGATGTTGATAATATAGATATTCTTCCACAGAGCGATGATATCTCAAATCATTTAATTGTCTCTTGTATGTGGCAATCAGCTAATGTTACTCAATCTACACCACGCTATCATTCAGGTAGAACTATTCTTTCGACCACTAAAGATAGCTTCACTAATAATCTTCCAGAATTGTCTCACATACTATGTAAGCCAAAAAGTATAGAAGAACTTGACGTAATAAGAGAAAATATAAATATAGTCATCTCTAGCACTCTTGATAGTGTCCCCCCCTTCGATTAAGAAAATGAAAGAAAAAATCCCTGCACCATAGTACAATGATCACACTCATGCTCTCAAAAGAGCAGCTCAGAAAATGGAATGCAAGTGGAACAATACAAAATTATAAGTATTTTGCAGTGCATGGAAGGATAGTGTCTGTAGCTACAGACAGACACTAAAAGGTGCTAGGTCAGCATATTTTAGCAAACTCAAAGAAAATAACCACAACAATCCTAGATGTTTATTCAGTACTGTGGCTAAATTGGTTAGGAATAAAGCCTCAACAGAACCAGATATTACATCACAGCACAAGAGTTATGACTTCATGAATTTCTTTACTGATAAAATTTAAATAATCAGAAATAAAATTGGAATTATGCAATCATCTGTCTCAGCACATCAGAAAACACTGTCTCTTAATTTTCCTCAAGTGCAACTTAAATCCTTCACTGTCACAGGTCATGAAGAGCTAACAAAACGTATCGAAAAACCACAACATGTTTGTTAGATTCAATACCAACTAAGCTCTTAAAAGAGGTATTTCCTGTAATTTCAAAACCTCTTCCAAAGAAACTTTAAAATGGCAGTTATCAAACCACTTATTAAGAAGCCACAGCTTGATCCTGGACAATTGGCTATTTATAGACCAATTTCAAATCTTATTTATGTCATATAACCGGATATAAATACTAGAAAATGTAGTATCCTCCCAAATATGTTCATTTCTACAGAGAAATAGTATATTTAAACAAATTCAGTCAGGATTTAGGCCTCATCACAGTACAGAGACTGCATTTATCAGAGTTACAAATGACTTGCTCTTATCATCTGATCGCAGCTGCTCTACTCTGCTAGATTCTGCTCTAAAGTGACGTCATGTTAGAGCAGGCCTCACACACGACTGGTGACGGACTCCACCCTATTAAAATCCTCCCCTGAGTGATCTACACACAGTCCGCCATTCCTTTCCACGCTGGAGCAGATACAGTGAGAAGAATAATGTCTCAGCTTTGTAAGCATCATAAGTGTTCTGTTGTTGGCTGTAAAAGTGATCATAACAGTCTTCATGTACTCCCGGCAACAGAGCCACAGAAGACGCAGTGGACAAGTAATTTTAAAATTCTGTTAACTACATACAGAGCTTTGAATGGTCTAGCTCCACAGAACTTACAGCAAGTGACCTTCTGTCATGCTATATTCCATCACATTCAATACAATCACAAAATTCTGACCTGTTAATAGTTCCTAGAATATCAAAAACTCGAGGACTGGCGAGTGAATTTTTATCTCTCTCTGTCTCTCCCCCTCGCTCTTTCCCTCTCCCCTCTTACATGGCTCCAGAGAGACGGGGAAGACCTGTGGGCAGAAGGATGGCTGGATGTGAAACACCTCCCTTCCAGGAAAGGAGGGGAGTACGTCATGCCAGAGGTTTCCCCAGCCTGAATCGAGCAGTAGCGTGTGATGAGGAGGAGTGCAAGGCCAGGCCGTGAGGATGCACACCCGCCGTTGAATTGTCCTAATCAGCCAGGAGGAGGATAAAGATGAGCCGGGAGTGCCAGTTCGAGAGAGAGACACACAGCCGCTGTGTGTGTGTGTGTCCATGTGTTTGTTTCTTTAGTTAATTTATATAATTCAAGTTATGTTGACCATTCTGCTGGGTCCCGCCTCCTCCTTGCTCGTCGTGAATCCGTTACATCCTAACACTGTTTGGGACGCAGACAAACTCACTCTGCTTAAGTCTAGACTAAAGATTCATCCATTTAGCCAGACATACACCCAATTTATCCATCAGCTCACAATTAGGCTGCTTTAGTTAGGTCTGCCAGAACCAGAAACCAGAAACCAGAAACATTGATCATGATCTATAACTCTGCAATAAATTGAATAGCATCAATGCTAATATTATTAGGGCCCGAGCACTGAAAGTGTGGAGCCCTATTGTTCTTCTAAGGATTAATTCTTCTTTTCAAGGTGTTCAGTACTTTTGGGGTACATAACATGCGTAAAAACTCTTGAAAGTTTGCACACACATCAGAGTTGCTGGTCATTAGGGCGTGGCAGAGTTAAAGGTGGGGGGGTACAGAAAAATGAATGTCAAGGCATTGCACATTTTAAATTCTGAAGGGTTTGATATCGTATTTATTACATTTTAAATAAAAAAATATATAGTAAAAACATAAACTGAAATGTCAAAATACAAGAAAACCCCTGTCTAATCCATTGTCGGTTAACTGGCAATTACAATAAATGTCCAATAGAGGGCATCCAAGATACATTGTTGAATGATTCCCAACAGTTCAGAATGGCAGGGACTGAGTTTATGAGTTGGTGGAGGTCTTTTGCAGTTGTATCCCATAAAAGAATTAAAACAATGTGTCCCCACTCAATATATAATTAAAACAATGTGTCCCCACTCACCATCAACTGAGGTGCGGATGCAATCTTTGTTAATTAAAACATGTAGTTTTATATGGATGGATTAGAACCTTTGACCTATTCCAGCCTAAGCATTCAAATTTGGGAACAATTATTCCCATGGTTCCTGTCTCAAGGTCATCGCCGTCCAATCACCAATTTTATTTCTGAAAATGGCCAGATACCCCTTACAACATAAGCTAAAGTTACATATGATTGGTTAAGGGGTTACTGGGTGTGAATAATAAATGTAGCATCATCATCATCCTTCATTTGGCTGGGAGGAGACAGATGGGATATCCGGGAGATAACCTCCAGTGTTGGACTTACTGCTTCAAATTGACGGTTCTGCCTGTATCACGGATTTAGGTCACTGTTCATTATTTATGTTCAGAAAAATAAATATTACTGTTAAAACCAAAATAAATATATTCTATTTTGTAACAGACACTTCCAAGAGATTTTCCCTCACTACAAATCACTATGGTTTTACAACAGTATAACATATTTGTAGTAAAATCATAGTACCATAAAATTAACATAGTTACTGTCATGGTTACAATACTATAGTAAAATCAAGGTTACTATATGGAAATTACAGTTACTATTGTAAAACAATGGTTAATTGTATCAAAACTATGATTTCTGGCAAGAAACAATGGTGATAGCAGTCATTGTTACTTGGCTACTACAGCATTACTGAATAAAATCCTGGTTAATTTTCGTTAGTGTCCTTAACTTACTAACGAATTACTAACTCAACATTTAACTTAATACCAGCATTTATGCATCAACATAATGTGTATTTCATATTCAACTCAACATATATTCAGGAGTTGTACATCACTATAGAATGAATAACTTTCCTGTAAAAATGTATGCTAGAAGAGATGTCGTAATGAAACATGAATGTTTTAATCATACGTGGAAATCCCACATCTTCATCAGCAGAGTAAGGGCAACATAACTTTGGCAATGAACACCCCGAGCACATTAGTTTTATTTCATGTCTGTCCGAACTAGCAGCGAGTGCCTGTTTAAAGACGGAAGGGATTGTGTCTTTGTGCAATTTCGGTCTCATCCTGAGGTTCTGTATGCTCCACAAACTATATATTCCCAGGTGATGTCAGCGTAAATAAATGATCAAACATCGATGTATTACCAGTATACGGTACTCGCATCAAGCAATGTCTGCAAACAGTGCCTGTTTTGTAAAGGTATTTTGACCATTGCTATTATGATTGACCACAAAATGATTGTTCCCAGACAGGGGACTTGAATGACGCAGTGGCTTCTATCTTGTTTTCTCAGTTTGCCATTTTCAACTTCACACTAATGTTTGCAGAACTGTGAATCATCAACTGATTTAACAAACTTACAGTTAATAGGACAGCATCTCCCTGTAGAAAGTTAACCCATGTGAAACACTGTCGAAGTGTGTCCATCTACAGAGCCATACAGGTGCATTAGCGGTAGGGTTGGGTATCGAGAACTGGTTCCAAATTTCCAAGAACCGCGGATTCGATAAGACACACACATTACGATTCCTCACTTCGGTTCTTAACTTTATTAATCATGCTTGCAAGGAACGGCAGTGAGCATTTTACAGTACTGTTGATCTGTCAGGACCTGCTACAAGGACCTAATTTCATTAGTGCAGTTCATTAAATTCGGCACCATGGCTGAATCTGACCACTGCAAATGCTCCAAAGTTTGGTTAAGCTATGCAAAAATGTTGACATTATTACTGCTTCCAATAACTGTCTGTTACATATTTTATTATGTTCTATTTTTTGTGTTATATTCACTTGAACATTTTTGGTTTGTAATTATTTTTGTTGATCATTCCTTATAAAAAAGTGAAATATTTATTTTTATAAATGCAGGGGAACTGTCACAATTGGCAGATTACTGGTTATAGCCTAAATATGGCAAGAATAAAAGGTAGGCACATTTTTGTTCTTGAAGTATTTGCTCGTTTATTTCTCTCCAAAGAATTATTGGAATCGGAACCAAGATTTGATAACAACCGGATTTGATAACCAGAATCGGAATTGACAAAATTGAAACAATACCCAACCCTAATTAGCGGAGGTTATAACTGCGCATGTCTATTTGCCGCTTTAATTTCTTTTCAATGTGTATGATCCAGATGTGTTATTAAATTAGAGATGAACCACTCAGCAAATGCTTACCAAACCGTGGGTGGTGAACCGTATATATAGATAGATAGATAGATAGATAGATAGATAGATAGATAGATAGATAGATAGATAGATAGATAGATAGATAGATTCACATTAATATTATGTATACATTTATTTTAAGTATCAAACATATTTACATACATAAAATCTTATCATCTATAATACACTTCTGTTAAAAACAATCGGCATAATGTTAGTGGAAATTTTAGGTGAATAAAGCTGCTAAATCACAGATTCAAAAATGTAAACAGAATTTAAACTAGAAGGTAATAATGTTACTTAACCAATCTGATGTGGTTAATTTTCATCAGTGGACCCTCACAATGAAATGCTGTTTTTTCTTCAATCATTGGATTGGATCATAAGCAGAGAACATGAAACATGAGAACTGTCACTCACATGTTGCATGTTTTAAAAATGCACTATAATGCTCTAATTGCAAAATAGTTTTGCATGGACTTTTTGATATAAAACCAAGCATTTGTTTTATAGCCACATTCAAATGGGCCACCTGTTGGCAAGACAGTTAACTGGTTTAAAATGGGCATTTAAGACGGCCTCTGTAGCTCCCCTATTTTCACCTACAGTCACCAAAATGAGTACATATATAGTTCTCATCAAGCTGGACAACTTTCAGAATTATAATTATTAGCTCTGCCCAACAGGAAGTCATTTTTTTAATATTGCAATCTTCTGTGTGCAATGTGTGATTTAGATCAAAATTTAGATGAATGTTGGGGGCTAATCACATGGATTTGATTCGTTTTGGGTTACAGACATAGTGCCACCATCATGCAGCAGGAAGCATGGTTCTTAAAAGAGACTTTAAAATAGTTTACTGAAATTGCTTCAAATGCCAAATGTATGTGTCCACCTTGCATTGTTTTCTGAAAGCCAACGGGTGGAAATGAACCCATGGTGCTTGGGCCCGTCATCGCTGCTCACAGCTATATTTTTATTTGTTTCCCTGTCTCAACCTCGGGACTCCTATCCTGAGGTCACCAGAACCAGCTGGATCCAGCTCCATTCTTGCTTCGTGTTGGACTCCACTGCTACGTGTCGCTGTGTGACGATGAATAATAGCAGCCGGTGCCAGCTAAACATCACTTCAGTCTATTACGATGGACTTCAGAGGACGAACTAATGCCAACACCAACCATAAGACATGGGATACTTCATATGCCATTGTCTGAACCTTGGACTTAGGATAGATCTCACCGAAATGATCAGCCAGGTTGAACTGCAATGAACCTCACTGATCTCTGCCTGCATCACCTCGGCCTAATGATGGACTGCACTCTTTAAATGGAATACATTGACTATCAATTAATTGCCAACAAAACCCTTCATCAGCCAATTAACAAGGACAATTGCATCTATGTGAACTTCTGCAGTTAATACAGGATGGACTTCAAAGACATTAGTCATTAATCTTACATCACATACAAAATCTTTGTTTAAACATTGTCCCTTAACACTTACTTAGTTTAATAATTTTAAACCATGACTTTCACTATACATACTAAGTAATATTGGCATTACATTCATGATGTTAGCCAGAGGGGAACTGGCCCCCACAGTGAGTCTGGTTTCTCCCAAGGTTATTTTTATCCATTAACCAACATCTTAAGAAGTTTTGTGTTCCTTGCCACAGTCCCCTTCGGCATGCTCACTGGGGTTATTAATACAATTATTATTTAATTACTTATTTTTAAACACAATTCACAATCGTATTTTATCTAATTACACAATGATGACTCATAGACATTATAGACATTACAGTTTTATCTTCTGTTAATGTCTGATCTTCTGTAAAGCTGCTTAGAAACAATGTGTGTTGTGAAAGGTGCTATACAAATAAAATGACTTGACTAGGAGGTCTGGGAGGTGGCCGTGGGACAGGGACTAGTCAGGAGGCCTGGGAGGTGACCACAGGACAGGGACTGGGTCAGGAGGCCTGGGAGGCAGCCGCAGGACATGGACTTAAGGTCTTGATGGTGGAGCCGGAGATGGGTCCAGAGACGAAGCCACAGCAGGATGGATCTCAAGGGGAGGAACCAGAGGAGGAGCTGGCAGAGCCACAGGAGGATTGAAGTTTTGAAACACAGGTAGTGGGCTTGACAAAGGCAGACGGTGCCCGGAGAGGCTCGACAAAGGCCGGCAGAGCACAGAGAGGCTTGACGAAAGCAGGTGGAGCTGTGATAGAGCCTGTGGGCAGAGCCGTGGAAGGCGGAGCCGTGAGAGGCTTGAGGGGTGAAACCGTGAAAGGCAGAGCCGTGAGAGGCTAGAGGGGTGAAGCCGTGGAAGGCAGAGCCATTAGAGGTTCGAGGGGTGAAGCCGTGAGAGGCTCGAGGGGTGGAGCCATGGAAGCAGGAGCCATGAGAGGCTACAGGGGTGGAGCCATAGAAGGTGGAGCAGTGAGAGGCTCGAGGGGCGAAGCCATGGATGGCGGAGTCGTGAGAACCTCAAGTGGCAAAGCCGTGGAAGGCGGAGCCATGAGAGGATCGAGGGAAGAGTCCATGGGAGGCTCGGGGCTAAGAGCTGTGGATGACTGGGAAGTGACTCCCATGGTAGAGAGTAAAGGCTGAGACTGGGGATCGTCCTCCTTTGTTGTGAGCACTGGCAGCGACTGGAGAAAAGGTGTCCTTTTCCTTCTCCTCCTCTTCCGGCCAGCAGGGAGTGTGGTTACGGGGAAGGTTGAGGCTATAGGCATTGACTCTGGGACAGTCGAGGATACAGACATTGGCTCTGGAATGCTCGAGGCTACAGGAATTGGCTCTGGCTCATTAACCGTGGCAGGCATGGGCACTGGCTCGTTAAACTTGGCAGGCATGGGCATGGGCATGGGCACTGGCTCATACACCGTGACAGGCATGGGCACTGGCTCGTTAAACTTGGCAGGCATGGGCACTGGCTCATATACTGTGGCAGGTGCGGGCGCTGGTTGTGGCCCAGGGTTCCCGTCATAATTCACAGCATACGGGGTAAATGCAACCTCCGTGGTCACTACTGCTGACTGCAGTGGGGAATCGACCACTGCAGATTGAAGAGGATGAGCCCCCCCAAAAAAAATTATTTAGAGGAATTGTATGGAGAGGAGTTACCTTGGGGCCGAGGGTGTCTTGGAGACAAGGGCCAAGTAAGGCTTGGGGACAGGGGCCATGGAAGGCTTGGAGACAGGGGCCGTGGAAGGCTTGGAGACAGGGGCCTTGGAAGGCTTGGAGACAGGGGCCATGGAAGGCTTGAAGACAGGGGCCGTGGAAGGCTTGGATACAGAGGCCATGGAAGGCTTGGATACAGAGGCCATGGAAGGGATGGAAGGCTTGAGGGCATCCACTGTGGGAGGAGATTCAAAGTCCTCATCCTCCTTACCCACAGTGAAAGTACATGCACATTGTCAGCGATCGTCCAGTGAGGACCCGACGGTGGCATCATCTCCTTCAATGCACTATTCAGGCCAGCCCTGATGGAATTCACCAGAGCGTGGTCATCGTAGTGCACCAAATTTGCGAGATGGAGAAACTCACACACGTGATGGTCTCCTTGTTCAAGGAGGAGGATTGCTACTGCAAGCGGTAGTTCCATTTAGTTCGGTCAGTTCTTCTTGATGTTTGGTTAGTGGAGAGGAAGAGAGGAGATGAACGAGTATCTTTCAAGTCTTTAATAAGGAAGCACACTGGAAAGGAACAAACAATGGAGTGGAACAAACGCTGAAGTGGAACAAAATATAATGCAACCAAATAACACTTTAACAACACAACAAATCAATTTATGAACTGAACATGAATGAACAAAACAGGAGTGTATTTATACAAACAGTTCTAATGAGGGAATGCAGGACAGGTGAGGAAGATGAGGAATAGATGGAAGTGACGAGGGCAATTAATTATGGGAAGTGTAGTCCAGGGTAAACATAGGATGACACAAAAATCGTATCAAAATAAGAGTCCACAGAACAGAATGACTGTGAACAACTGTGTCAGATAAGTCATCGTTAAAAAATGTGACACCTTTGGTATTCATGGTCAGAATTGACTGACCATTGAAAATGAATGGGAAAGACCAAAAAACTGAGCATTTTTTATATGTCAATATGGTAGCGGGGGCGTGGTCAAGCGCCCATCCGGGGAGAGAAAGTGGTAAGGGTGCTTGCACCTGAGATAAATTATGTCTAACACCTGTCTCTAATTTCAGTGAGCATGGGAGAGCGGCATATAAACAGCCACAGAACCTCCAGACCGGGAAGAGAGTCAGAGACTGAGAGAGTCCTGTTGCAGAGCTGAGTTAATTTGTGAAGCTGTAGAAAACTGAGTTAATTTGTGAAGCTGTAAAGAGCTGAGTTGACGGATTAAAGTGTTAACTTTGTTTGGAGCAACCTGCCTACCATGTCCTCCCTACGTAATCCTCTACACTAGTGACGAAACCCAGGAAAATCGATTAAAATGCGCCCCATGGAGCCCTCCCTGCTCTTGGAGATCCTCCAGTCCCTCGCCAGCCTGCAACAGAACCATCAACAAACCCTGCTTGAGCTCCACCAGGACAAGTATCGCAGGTTCTTCGAGATCATGCAGGCTCAAGCAGAGGACCGGCATGCAATCCGGAGCCTCCTTGCCCAGGAGAAAGCCTCGGCCATGACCCGGATGGGCGCAGCGCCCTGCCCTCACCCACACTCCTGAAGATGGGGGCGGATGATGATGTTGAGGCGTTCCTTGATCTGTTTGAGAAAACCACGGAGATCTGGGGGTGGCCGCATGACCATGGATGGTCAGGATCCTCCCGTTGCTGTCCGGGGAAGCCCAGCTCGCTGCTCAATAACTGCCGGTGGCTAATCTCCTGGCCTATGAAGATTTGAGGAAGACCATCCTGCAGCGGGTGGGTCAGAGTCCGAAACAACACTGGCAGCTTCTCTGGGCCCTGAAGATGGGGAAGGCCGACTGCCCGTTTGCATTCACTCAAAGGCTCCGGGACGCGTGCCGGAAATGGCTACTGGCGGGGGCCTGTGACATCGAGGGAGTACTAGATCAGGTGGTGCTGCAGCTGGTCCATCATCTACCCATCGAGTGGGTCCAGTGCCACTGCCCGGCGTCACTGGAGGGGGCCCTGCAGCTCGCGGAGGACCATCTCCCACATCTGACAAGTATTTTGCCAGTGGTGGCTCAGCGGTTAAGGCTCTGGGTTACTGACCAAAAAGGTTGGGGGTTCAAGCCCCAGCACTGCCAAGATACCACTGTTGGGCCCTTGAGCAAGGCCCTTGACCCTATCTGCTCCAGGGGTGCTGTTTCATGGCTGACACTGTGCTCTGACCCGAGCTTAGTTGGGATATGCGAAAATAACTGCATTTCATTGGCTCTGTACCTGTACTTTGCACAATGACAATAAAGTTGAATCTTAATATTGCGGCGCACTCAAGGGCGGAAGAGCCCTCTTCTCCTCTCTCTCTCTCTCTCTCTCTCTTCCCCCTTCCCCTGTGTGTTCCGCCCTCCCCTCTTACTCTCCTCTCTCCCCAGAACCCATTCCTGCCCCGTGGAGGCACGGAGCTCCGCCACCACGGCCCGTTCCCCGTGCGAGGGGGTGGACAACCCCCCCCGCCTCCCCGCCCCAGCGCTCTTCCCCTCAGGTGGAAGTGTCCGCCGATGCAGGTGCAGGCGTGGTGTCTGGGCTGGCATGCTGGGGTTGCGGGGATCCGGGACACTTCCGGGATCAATGCCCTGTGATGGAGCTGGGGACGGTGGTCCGGATTCCCGACACCCTGCAGGCTGCCCCCGACCGAGCCAGAGCGTACCGGATATCGGTAAGAATCAAGGGGGGTACTCACCAAGCATTGGTGGACACCGGTTGTAATCAAACCACTATCAACCAATGCCTGGTTCAACATGGGGCATTGAGCACAGGTAAAATGGTGAGGATGAAGTGTGTGCATGGGGATATTCACAAATACCCTGTGGTGACCCTCGCAATAAAATTTCGGGGAACAAAACATAGTGGAGGCTGCGGTTAGTTCCCGTCTCACCCATCCGCTTATTTTTGGAACTAATTGGTTAAAGAATGTATTAAGGGGAATATGTGCAGATGAGTCCTGCATAAAAGCAAGGAGATGTGATATGTGCGATGCTCTGGCAGGGGAGGCGGAGCCGGGGCCGTCTTCGTCTGCTCCATGTCAGGATGACGTGGGGGGGGGGTGGGGTGAGGCTGCAGCCCCTCCCATCCTCAGGAGGTTTCCAAAAGGGGATTTCCCTCTGTAGCAGTCGTGAGACAAAACCCTCAAGCACGCCTTTGACCAAGTGAGAGTGATTGATGGTCAAAAACTCTGCCCGAATGTCGCACTTTCATATCCCTATTTTACAATTATAAACGAGCAGTTGTATAGAATGATGCAGGACACTCATACAAAAGAAGATGCAATCCAGCTCTTAATACCGCAGAGCCGCCGGGAAATGGTTTTATATTTGGTTTTATATACTATAATCCGATGGCAGGCCACCTAGGGGAAAGAAAAACACTGAACAGCTTAATAGCCCGTTTTTATTGGCCGGGCATTGGCGGCGATGTCCGCAAGTGGTGTGCGGCATGCCGTGAATGTCAGCTGGTGAATCCGCCGGCCACCCCAAATGCGCCATTGCGCCCTCTTCCGCTAAACGAGGTCCCTTTTGGTGGTGGGAGTATGTGGCAGCGGGGCGTGGTCAAGCGCTCGTCCGGGGAGAGAAAGTGGCATATAAACAGCCACAGAACCTCCAGACCAGGAAGAGAGTCAGAGACTGAGAGAGCCCAGTTGCAGAACTGAGTTAATTTGTGAAGTTGTAAAGAGCTGAGTTAAATTGTGAAGCTGTAATGTGCTGAGTTGATGGATTAAAGTTTTACTTTGTTTGGAGCAACCTGCCTACGTAATCCTCTTCACTCAAATAAAATCAATAAATCAGCAACAATGCAGAAAAACAACAGACAGAAAGTACAGGGTGAGACTCTAAAACATCCTCAGTGCAAAACATACACACCCCTCTCTCTCACACACAAATGAAGAATGAACTGGTGAGACTTAAACACAACACACACACACACACACACACACACACACAAAAATTACAAAATGTTTAATCTGAGTCTCCTGTTTTATTCTCTAATTGAATTGTCAGAATTTGGCAGTTCATTTCTGTTTCTTGATATTCATTGTCTTGACATTATTATTAATTTACTTTGAGTTATGAGTTATTACACTTTTATGTTTTAAATAAATTATTGGTAGAAAAATGCTTATTATGTGTCTTCTCTTTGTAACACCATGATCAGGTTTGATTGCAAGCATAATGACATTAACTGTAAAAGCTAAAATTTCAAAACAATTTAAAATGCTAAACTTTTACAAATAATAGTTTGATAATGACTAAATATATATCCAAATGCATATCTTGTGATACAAAATTAAATCAGGTTACAATAAGCCTTCAGACTACACAGTAGGTGGCTACAGCCATCAAACTGGCTATTACTGGTATGACAAGTCATTATTTATATTATGTTCACCAGATGGCAGCAATGTATGTCACATTCTCATAATATCTTCATGATTTACAAGACATTCGATTGTTTTAAATAATCTGGGCTGAGTGATTAGAATGAAATGTTTTTAAATCAACAACTGACTGTAAAGAACAGAAAGGCTATTAAAAGAGACATTATACAATGACAAATGGATTGTGTGAATCTCGTCTTTGAACACACATTACACAGAACGAGTCAAACCAAACTTTTACTCTCAACACACAGTGAACAACTTCATCACTATACTACACAATCACTGCTGAGTGAAATCTCAACATTTAAGAGCCAGTAGAGAATCACTGATATTTTTAGTCACATAGCACAAAATTTGGTCGCAAATGTGATTGATTTACTCTCTGTGGAGGGTTGCTGGATATAATTAAATAATGATCATGAGTTTTAAGAATCAATATCAGGATCATTCAAATTAAGATCACGATTAATCAGATACTCATATGTGTGTAATACTTTGTCAGTTGACTTAAGAAATCTCCCGCCAATAATCCTAGATTGGGCAGTCGTTTGACTATTACCCAGACTGTGAGTTACAATCTCATGTCTATTTAAGCATGCGTCTGTAGTAGGTCAAAGCCGCTGGAAGGCATGCGGTGGGTCGAACCCATTTATCTGTGTGTGTATGTGGTGAAGGCAGGTGGGCTGCGACCGATGACCCTACACAAGACAAATGCTTTTAGCAGGAGGGCTGCTGACATTTATGTGTTTATGTTTCATGTGGTAATGGACGATGACCCTCAGGGGTCAAGGGTCAACCGTGCTGAGAATCATTGCAGCACAGTGGATGGTAGCTGAAACCTGAGCCAATCAATACACAGTGTTTACACCATCAAAGATAACATGAAATAACAATGCACAGTATCATAAAATAAAGCTGGATGACCATTAAACCATACTGAACTTTATGTAATTTTTTTATTTTTGCCAACTTCATATGTGTCCACTTCAAAGTACATTTTCACAGGTAAATAATGTAAAATAATTATAATTAAGTATTTATAACATGCATGGTAAAATGTTTCACTCTTTGGCAGGTATTGCATGAAAGTTACCATTTTTATGCATGTTGTTATAAACACATATTAAAATGTATTAGTCGTTATACCATGGCCTATTTGATATTTGATTCTGATTGTCTGGAATGTGTGCGTCAAAACCGTTTACTGAACAGGTAGTTCCAGTCAGTTTTATTCACATTCTATATTAATCTGTCTACTCTGCTATGAGTATTATGAGTGCCAACCCTTCTAACGTTATGTGGCTATGATTATTTCTGGATTTTTTATTAAATTTTTTTTTTTATGATTAACATTTTTATTGATTCCACAAAGAGAAATAAAAACAAAACATATATACAATGAACCAACTGCCATTATTACCCCTCCCCCTCCCCAATCAATAACCCCACCCCGACCACAAACAAACATCCCAGTGGTCATACATAACTACACAGACACGCAGTTTTCTTTTACCACACTAAAAGCCCCCTGTAACGAACGGGAGGCTTGGAAGGCAGACGAGGAGAGCGGATCTAAATGCAGCTTTAACTTTTATTAAATAAACAAACAAATAAACACAAAGGAAACAGCCACAATGGGAAAACAAGAAACAAAACACGATGAAACATAAACTGAGAACTCGGGCAGGGAACACAGACCAGGCTTGACAACATTCATCAACATTCATCTACATACAACGATTGACCAGGACTGAACCAAAAACCAGGGTATAAATACATGAACATAAGAAAAAGGGGCCAATGAACAAACAGAACTCCAACAAGATAACAAGGGAATAAACAGAGGCAAATGGCAAATTAACGAGGGCAGGTGCAAACAATGAACAGAGAACACGAGGCTAACAAGAAAACTATGGAACTACAAAAGGGACAAAATGAAAACTACGGAACTATGAAAGTGACAAAAATGACAAACAAAGGGCAAACGTGAGACCAAGGCAAGGTATACATAACAGAGCCCCCCTTTAAGGAGCGGATTCCAGATGCTCAAAAGTACCATCACATAAAACAAATGTCCATTGACTGGGGGGGAAGCTTGTCGTGGGCAGACAGACCAAGGGGGGCAACGAAGAGCAGGGAGGCAGTCCAGGGGGCAACGTGGGGCAGACAGGCAGTCCAGGGGGCAACGAGGGGCAGACAGGCAGTCCAGGGGGCAACGAGGGGCAGACCGGCAGTCCAAGGAGGGTACAGAGAGGGCTAGGTCAGGGGGCCTGGGAGGTGGCCACAGGACAGGGACCGGTTCAGGGGGCCTGGGAGCTGGCCACAGGACAGGGATAGGTTCAGGAGGCCTGGGAGCTGGCCACAGGGCAAGGACAGTTTCAGGAGGCCTGGGAGCTGGCCACAGGGCAAGGACAGGCTCAGGCGGCCTGGGAGCTGACCACAGGGCAAGGACAGGTTCAGGAGGCCTGGGAGCTGGCCACAGGGCAAGGACAGGCTCAGGCGGCCTGGGAGCTGGCCACAGGGCAAGGACAGGCTCAGGAGGCCTCACCGTGGGAGGCGGAGCCGTGGAAGGAGACTCTAGAGGTGGAGACCTGGGAGGCTCTGGAGGCGGAGCCGAGGGAGGTGGCGCCGCAGGAGGCTCTAGAGGCGGAGGCCTGGAAGGCTCAGGAGGTGGAGCCGATGGAGGTAGCGCCGTAGGAGGCTTTAGGGGCAGAGACCTGGAAGGCTCTGGAGGCGGAGCCGAGGGAGGCTCAGGAGACGGAACTGAGGAAGGCTCAGGAGGGGGAGCCGAGGAAGTCTCAGGAGGGGGAGTCGAGTAAGGGTGCGCTGTAGGAGGCTTTAGGGGCGGAGACAGGAAGGCTCTGGAGGCGGAGCCGAGGGAGGCTCTGGAGGCGGAGCCATAGGAGTCTCGGGGGCAGAGCCGTAGGAGGCTCGGGAGGCGGAGCCGTAGGAGACTCGGGGAGAAGAGCCGTAGGAGGCTCGGGAGTTGGAGCCCAGGAAGGCTCGAGGGACTTGAGGGGCGGAGCCCTGGGAGGCTCGAGAGGCTTGAGGGGCGGAGTCCTGGAAGGCTCGAGGGGCTTGAGAGGCGGAGCCCTGGAAGGCTTGAGAGGCGGAGCCCTGGGAGGCTCGAGAGGCGGAGCCCTGGGAGGCTCGAGAGGCTTGAGGGGCGGAGCCCTGGGAGGCTCGAGGGGCTTGAGAGGCGGAGCCCTGGGAGGCTCGAGGGGCTTGAGAGGCGGAGCCCTGGGAGGCTCGAGGGGCTTGAGAGGCGGAGCCCTGGAAGGCTCGAGGGGCTTGAGAGGAGGGGCCCTGGGAAACTCTGGAAGAGGAGACCTAGCAGGCTCAGGGGCGTCGAGAGGCTGACGCTGTACGAGGATGATCCGCGGACGGCGGGGCCGCGGCGGAGCCCAAGAAGGCTCTGGGGACAGAGCCGTAGGAGGCTCTGGGGACAGAGCCGTAGGAGGCTCAGGAGGCTCAAGAGGCGCTGACTCTTGGACGGGCACGACCACTGGCGCTGGCTTTTGGATGGCCATGGTTACTGGCACTGGCTCTTGGACGGTCATGGCTGCTGGCACTGGCTCTTGGACGGTCATGGCTACAGGCGCTGGCTCTTGGACGGTCATGGCTACAGGCGCTAGCTCAGGGACGGTCGAGGCTACAGGCACTGGCTCAGGGATGGTCGAGGCTACAGGCACTGGCTCACTGCTGTCGGAGGCTACAGGCACTGGCTCACTGACATCGGAGGCTACAGGCACTGGCTCATTGACATCGGAGGCTACAGGCACTGGCTCGCTGACATCAGAGGCTACAGGCGCTGGCTCGCTGATGGCTGAGGCGACAGGCGCTGGCTCACTGACGGCTGAAGCTAATGGCTCTGGCTGGTTGACCGGGGCTGACGAGGGCTCAGGCTCGCAGACCGTGGCTGACGTGGGCGCAGGCTCGCTCACCGTGGTTGACGTGGGCGCAGGCTCGCTCACCGTGGCTGACGTGGGTGCAGGCTCGCTCACCGTGGCTGACGTGGGCGCAGGCTCTGGCTCGCTCACAGTGACAGACGTGGGCTCTGGCTCGCACACCTGGGCAGGCGTGGGCCGGGAGGCGGAAGCCCGTTTTCTCCTCCTCCTCTGGGCAGACGAAGTTGAGCGTGCCGGCTCGAGGATCGCGGAAGCGGGGCACACCGGCTCTGAAGTGGACGAGGTTGGCAAAGGAGCCGGTAATTCGCCGGATAAGCTGCTAGATCCATTTTGTGGTCAATCGTTCTGTAACGAACGGGAGGCTTGGAAGGCAGACGAGGAGAGTGGATCTAAATGCAGCTTTAACTTTTATTAAATAAACAAACAAGTAAACACAAAGGAAACAGCCACAATGGGAAAACAAGAAACAAAACACGATGAAACATAAACTGAGAACTCGGGCAGGGAACACAGACCAGGCTTGACAACATTCATCAATATTCATCTACATACAACGATTGACCAGGACTGAACCAAAAACCAGGGTATAAATACATGAACATAAGAAAAAGGGGCCAATGAACAAACAGAACTCCAACAGGATAACAAGGGAATAAACAGAGGCAAATGGCAAATTAACGAGGGCAGGTGCAAACAATGAACAGAGAACACGAGGCTAACAAGAAAACTATGGAACTACAAAAGGGACAAAATGAAAACTACGGAACTACGAAAGTGACAAAAATGACAAACAAAGGGCAAACGTGAGACCAAGGCAAGGTATACATAACACCCCCCAAAAACATCAAATATCTACCCCAATTCCCATTAAATTAATCCCATATCCCCAGGCTTCTTCACATAACCTTTTCGAAGGCTGCCAACCTCCCTATCTCCTCGCACCACTCCTGAATTGAGGGCACTCCCACCGACCTCTAACCCCTTAAAACATTCTGCCTGCCTATCATCGCACTGGTCAGGACCCAATTTTTACATGTATTTGTCCCCTTCGTCGACGACTGCCCCATCACCCAAAAGACAGAGTTTGGGGCAAAACAAAATCCGAAATCTCTGTACATCAACCAAAATTCCTGGATCTCAGCACACCACAAAAACATGGGTTGTGTCTCCATCTTCTGATTGGCATTGCCAGCAGGTGGATGTGTCTTTAAGACCAAGCCTATACAGTCTAGAGGGGGTCCAATAGGATCTATGTAGAATCTTGAATTGCATAATGCGCACCCTTGCATCTCTAGATACAGATTTGATGTTTTTTAGAATCCTAGTCCACACTCCCTCCTCCAATACCAAATTTAAATCTTTCTCCCATAATCTCTTGATAGAGGTTAAAGCTCAATCCACCAGACTCTGCAAGGGAGTAATACAATGATGCTTCATGACCTTTCCCAAAAGCAGTAATCACCATTCCCAGAGTATCTGCCACTTTCGGAGTGTGCATGCTACTCCCATGAATAATACAGAGCAGGTGGCATGACTGTAAATACCTAAAAAAACTGAGATCTGGGAATCAAATTATAAAAGGATCTCAACACTCTCATATAGGTCACCGAGCGTAGAAACCCCCCTCACAATCCACTCTAAACAGCAGAAGGGGAACTTTTCAATACATCATTTTGGGTTCAGCCATATGCTAGAGGCAGCATTCAAATAAATGCGTGAATCAAACACTCTGGACACTTATGTCCATGCAGAGTGCAAATGTGAGACAACAGGGTGTAACTTAACTTCTCTGGTTAGTTTGATAGATAGGCTTTGCAATGGTGAAATAGGGGCAAGAACTTCAATACAAAACCAGGGAGGGGCTCTCTCAGAAGAAGCAAACAATGAGCCAAATGTCTGAGACCGAATGCATAATAATAAAAAAAAAAGCTTGTGTAGGCCTAGCCCACCTTTGTCAACCGACCTATGCGACTTACTGAAATGCAATCTGGGATGGTTACCATTCCAAATGAAGGACTTCACTATGCTATCAAACTACTTGAAATGAGAGAAGGGGGCATCTATAGGGAGAGACTGTAGCAGGCAGTTTAATTTTGGAATACAATTTATTTTAATAACATTAACCTTCCCAATCATAGATAAATGTAATGAAGCCCACCTGACCACAATGCTCAATACCTTTTAATTAAACGTTCAAAATGAACTCTAACTAAATCACACAAATTTGGTGGGAATAAAATGTCCAAATACTTGATGCCCTGTTTGGGTCACTGGAAGGTGCCCGGTTGAAAAGCCGTTACTGAGCAGTACTCTGTCAGAACCAAGACCAGTTGACTCTGAGATTGTATTCAATTCTACAAATTCTCAGAGTGTATCAATGAAATAAAAGATTGGATGGCAAAAAATTTCCTTCTACTCAATTCCGACAAAACAGAGGTACTAATTATTGGACCAAAAACCTAAAAAAATGCTGCTAAAATATAATTTGATTCTTGATGGATGTTCTGTTACATCATCTTCAACAGAGAAGAAATTAGGTGTTATATTTGATACCAATTTGTCCTTTGAAAATCAAATTACAAATGTTTGTAGAACAGCATTCTTCCACCCAAGAAATATTGCTAAATTACGGCACATGCTCTCTGTTGCTGATGCCGAAAAACTAATTAATTAATTCACGACCTCAAGACTAGATTATTGTAATGCATTACTGGGAGGATGTCCAGCAAGATCAATAAATAAACTTCAATTGGTTCAAAATGCAGCAGCCAGAGTGCTGACGAGAACCAAGAAATATGATCATATTAGCCCCATTTTATCATCGTTACATTGGCTACCTGTTAAATTTTGTATTCATTTTTAAATTCTGTTAACTACGTACAAAGCTTTGAATGGTCTAGCTCCGCAGAACTTAAGTGATCTTTTACCACGCTATATTCCATCACGTTCATTACGATCACAAAATTCTGGCCTATTAATAGATCCTAGAATATCAAAATCCACAAAAGGAGGTAGATCCTTTTCATATTTTGCCCCTAAACTGTGGAATAGTCTCCATAACACTGTTCGAGATGCACTCTCTCAGTTTAAGTCTAGACTAAAGACTCATCTATTTAGCCAGGCAGACACCTAATTCATCCTCCAACCCACAATTGGGCTGCTTTAGTTTAGTCTGCCGGAACCAGAAACATTGATCATGATCTATAACTCTGTAATAAATTGAATGGCATCTATGCTTATATTATTTTATTTGTTTCCCTGTCTCAACCTCGAGACTCCTATCCTGAGGTCACCAGAACAGGCTGGATCCAGCACCATTCTTGCTTCGTGTTGGACTCCACTGCTACATGTCTGTGACAGGGCGGAGGGCGGGGCCGGTTTGTGATTATACACACCCGGTCCCTTATCAGGCTAATTAAGCCTCCGAGAGGGATAAAGGCTGATTGCGGATGGTGGTGCGACGAGAGAGAGACCGTTTTCGGACATGTCTGTCATGTGTGTGTGTTTGTCTTTTGTTTAAGTTAATCATTAAAGTATTGTTTATATCGCCAGGCCGGTTCTCGCCTCCTCCTTTCCATTGAACTGCTTTACACTGGTGACGAAATCCGGAAAGGAGGAGGGATACGCCATAGTAGAGTTCTCGCCACTACCATCCACCCCAATGGAGTAGCCGCGGCCGTGTGCAGGGGGATGGAGGTACGGCCGCCGACCGCGAGGGGAGAAGGGGCTCCAAACCGACCGCCTGGAGCAGTGTTTGTACATTTTGATGACAAAATTCAGGCGGTCCCAGCCAAACATCACCTCAGTCTATTACGATGGACTTCAGAGGATGAACTGATGCCAACTCCAACCATAAGACATGGGATACTTCATATGCCATTGTCTGAACCTTGGATTTAGGATGGACCACACCGAACCTCACCAAAACTACCAGCCAGGTTGAACTGCGATGCACCTCACTGATCTCTGCCAGCATCCATCTACTGATGGACTACACTCTTATAATGGAATACATTGACTAACAATTGCCAACAAAAGCCTTCATCAGCCAATTAACAATGACAATTGCATCTATGTGAACTTCTGCTATTAATCTAGATGGACTTCAAAGCCTGTGGTCATTAATCTTACAGTTCAAACACAATCAATGTTTAAAAAATGACCCTTAACCCTTACTTAGTTTAATAATTTTAAACCATGACTTTAACTATACATAAGTAATATTTACATTACATTCATAATGTTAGTCAGAGGAGAACTGGCCCCCACAGTGAGTCTGGTTTCTCCCAAGGTTATTTTTATCCATTAATCTACATCTTAAGGAGTTTTGTGTTCGTTGCCACAGTCACCTTCGGCTTGCTCACTGGGGTTATTAATACAATTATTATTTAATTACTTATTTTTTAAACACAATTTACAATCGTATTTAAATACACAATGATGACTCATAGACATTATTGACATTACAGTTTTATCGTCTGTTAATGCTGATCTTCTGTAAAGCTGCTTTGAAACGATGTGTGTTGTGAAAGGCGCTATACAAATACAATTGGCTTGACACTCACACACGCACACTCACACGTGCACACTCACACGCACACACACACACACACACACACACACACACACACACACACACACACACACACACACACACACACACACACACAACTGTGTGTTTTTATCTTGCAAAGCTAGAAGTGCCTGCTTTGTGTTCATCAAATGCCTCATTCATACTGCTGAATAAAGCCATCCTGACTTCAATAAAATAACACAAACAAGTTTCATGAGCAATCAAGACCATTAAAATATCCCAGTCTGTTCTGGCTCCACGAATGACTCACTCATCTTGGAAATAAAAGGAAAGATTTGATCCACTCCAATGAAAGCTGGGATACTTTCAATTCTTGCACAGAACACTTTTGTTTGGAGTAAGCCCTCTGTCCAAAATGGCTGCAGTCAGCAACAAAACACGTGATGTTTTCTCCTATCCCCACTTAAAGAAGATTTTTCACCCTGAAATAAAAATTCTGTCATCATTTACTCACCCTTATGTTTTTCCAGACACGGATTACTTTCTTTCTTGTGTGTTAGGCAGAATGTTGGACTCACAATGGTTCACTTTCACTGCATTTATTTCTATACAAGTGAATGGTGACTGAGGCACAAAACAACTCTTTGTGTTCCACAGAAGAAAGTCATATGGGCGAGAAAATAATGACAGAATATTCACACAAAATACTCCTGTAACAAAACCGATGAGTCAACAACCCTAAGCATGTACACACGCACACTGACAGAGGACAGAGTTCACACACTGTAAATCAATCCAGACTCACAGAACAGTGAAATGTGTTTTACGACCGATTCTTGCCCAATTTAATGTGTGATGTTAAGACCAGTGCTTACTTTACTAAACCGACACAACCAGCTGACTCATGTCACAGCAGGAGAAAGGAAGATGTCGCTCACACACGTGTTTGTATTTACTGACGATCTTCAGACGGTCCTCTTTGTGTCGGCCAATATCAATCAAAGATCTGCTAATCCAAACAGAGCTGCAGATGAGAGACAAAGGGAGGAGACTCAGGGTAGGCAGAAGGAGGGGTCGCGAGCTGACCCGTGTCCAAAACCAGCAATAAATCAGGACCAAACAATAACAAGTGCAGCTTAATGTGGCCCAGATCATTTATCAACTCAGCACGAGATGGACCGGCCCGCTCACAGTCACTGTGGGAAGATGGGATAGCACTTATCTGAGAGATGCAACAACATCTTTATGTGTTTGTGTGGAATCACATGTAACGATTCTTCAAAAAAGCTTCTTCAATGGTTCTTTGAGGCATCTAAGAGTGTTTGTACAAATACACAGGTTGCAGACAGCAGGATAAACCATGTTAAAAGCAAATAATAACATAAAATGAATAGTTAGGACAGTAAAATAAACACTAGAATTTCATTGATCCTTTGATGCCAATGAACAAAATATATGTGAAGTGTTTCCTAGTTGAGGAGCCTAGAGAATTTTGACTTATATTCATCAGTCACTTGGTAATATTTTTAATACTAATACAATATCTGGCCCAGTGTTAGGTTAGGCTGGTCAATCACACTCCTGTTGTTAAAAGGAACACATATGTGAGAATGCTGTTTGTAGACTACAGCTCAGCATGCAACACCATAGTGCCCTCCAAGCTTGATGAAAGGCTCTGGGCTTAAACAGCTCGCTTTGCAGCGTGATCCTGGACTTCCTGTCAAGCAGATGCCAGGTGGTTAGAATGGGCAGCAACATCTCCTCATCACTGACCATCAACACTGGAGCCCCGCAGCCACGCTGGTGTCAGGAGCAAAACCTCTCCCTGAACGTCAGTAAGACCAAGGAGCTTGTAGTGGACTTCAGGAAGAAAGACAGAGAACACAGCCCCATCACCATTATTGGAGCACCGGTGGAGAGAGTCAGCAGTTTCAAGTTCTCAAGAGGAACTCACATGGTCCGTCCACACTGAGGCCGTTGTGAAGAAGGCTCACCAGCACCTCTTCTTCCTGAGATGGCTGAGGAAGTTTGGAATGAACCACCACATCCTCACACGGTTCTACACCAGCACTGTAGAGAGCATCCTGACTGACTGCATCACCGCCTGGTACGGCAATAGCACCGCCCACAACTGCAAAGCCCTGCAAAGGGTGGTGCGAACTGCCAGGAACATCATCGGAGGTGAGCTTCCCTCCCTCCAGGACATATACACAAGGCGGTGTTTGAAAAAAGCTCGGAGGATCATCAGAGACTCCAGCCACCCAAGTCATTGGCTACCATCAGGCAGGCGGTATCGCAGCATCAGTACCCGCACCAGCCGAATCCATGACAGCTTCTTCCCCCAAGCAATCAGACTTTTGAATTCTTGATCTCTCACTATCAAAACACATCAGCACTGCACTTTATTAATCTTACACTGGACTGTCATAAATTATATTCTCTCTTAACAACACACTGGCAACTGACTATCAACCGACAGCCTGAATGTCAATACAGCACAATACATCCATCCATCCATCCATCGTCAACCGCTTATCCTGTGTACAGGGTCACGGGGGGCTGGAGCCTATCCCAGCTAACATTGGGCGAAAGGCGGGGGACACTCTGGACAGGTCGCCAGTCCCAGCACAATACAACCTACTGTTTATTTATATCCACTTTATAAAAAAATGTATTGTGTGTGTAATCTATATTATGTGTATTGTATACTGTATATTGTATATTATTATTTGTATATTGTGTTGTGTGTAATTATGTGTATATTAGATATGTAAAACATTTCTCGTCACTGTCATGACTGCTATGTTGCTCAGAACTGCACACAAGACTTTTACCCACTGTTGCACTTGTGTATGGCCGTGTGACAATAAAAGTGATTTGATTTGATTTATGCTGTTTTAAAATTGTAAATGTAAATTCAATCATTTTGCATATTGTTTTGTCTGTGCAGTTCATGATAATATTAATAAAGTTTGATGTTTGATTTTAGCTTCCTTATGCCACTTGATGTACAAAGTAAAATCTGGGTACTGAAGCAAAAGAAGTTGAGTTGTTTTAAAGAGGTCATATCATGATGAATGGAATTTCCCTTGTTGTTTTGAGATAAAGAGTGTGATGTACTAAAAACATACTGTAACTTTCAAAACTCTAATCTTCCTCCCCCAAACCAAAAACTCATTCACTAAACACACGCATTTGCGCATAAAGTCAGAGTACAGAAATCACTATTAATCGATATGTTTGCACTAAAATGTATTCTAAACCCCAGACTGGATATGGTAATAATACACCATGGTAAATTATTTTAACGGCTAATTTTAACTTTACCCTTAAATCTATCAGTATTTATTTAACTGATTACTTTTGGAGCAATAAGGTTTTTAAATATTAGCATAATGGGTCATTTGTGTGTTGGGAGATGTGTATGCTAGTTTTGTCACTATAGAATAAATCTTACCTAAAGTTCCAACAAGCCTTCAACCTCTGATAAGTGGTTTGGATTTACTTGATGTTGTCATATTCTATCTTAGGGCTCTGTGTCTCCACACTATATGAAACATCACCATTTCTTCTAATAACACTTATTAAGCATTGGGCACTGAAGACACAAGTTTGTTAAGTTTAGAAAGTGGAATTTTAAAATCACTCCTTTTTGTTTTCATTAGCATTTTTCAAACTGTCCCAATGTTTTTGGTATGGGGTTTGTACAAAGTTAAAAAAAAGCATCAGTCAGAAGATATATATATTTTTTAATTATGCAAAATACAGTTTCACATACATTAATAAATATATAATTGTATCTATTCAAGCACCATTTGCAGGTGTGGCAGAAACTGAATGTTGGACCCTGCTAACACACACACACACACACACACACACACACCCACTCACTCACAAACACACTAGGGCTGCACGATATTGGAATAAACTGACATTGCGATATTTTATTTTTCTGCGATATATGTTGCGATATGAAAAAATACAGGATGAATTCACCAGATGACATGAATAGCTGTATTTGAGAAGAATTAATTATTCTAGAATGATTGGGGTGATTTTGTAGGGAACTGCATCTTCATGGAAAAGAAACTGAAAATGACTTTTTACTTTTTGACTTATTTTGGGTAGATTATTTTATTATAATAATGAATACACTGTTTAATTCACCATGGTTCCATGTATTCACGTAATATTCCTCTATCAATTCACCCTAAAGTCAATGATCTAACATGTTATGATAGTAATAATGCATGTTGCTTACCCTAAAATAAAGGGGCTCATTTGTGAATGAAGTGTGGTGTCTAGAAGGGATTCGGGAGATTACAGGAGGCTTTATCTCTGTACTGCAAACAGGTTAAAACAGAGCATTACACTAAGGAAGTTTCATTATCACAATAGTTAATGTGAATGACAAAATTAGTCATTTAAAATTTTATTATATTACAAATTAGATTACAAACCTCTTTTTTCTTCTTTTTTTAAGAAATGTAAACAATAAATATCTTTCAATTTAAAACCTTTGGGGAAAAAAGTGCAGCTATACACCAACCCTGAGTGGTTTACAAAAATAAAACAAAAAAAAGAAATAATGTAAAAAATATTTGCGTGAATGTATTACATACCGCTTGTCAAGCGACCGGATCATGTTTATAAAACCCTCTTTGGTAAAGTGTTAATTGGTCTGGTTTAATTGGTCTTTCACAAGGTGAAATGTTACTGAATCTGTGATTTTTCTCTGCCGTTTGGAAACTTTCTCTTATGGTGTAACACTGGCAAAGGCATCTGAAATAGTTTTTTTGCTTTGGATGACATTTATATCTGGCTTTGCACTCGACATACAAAGATTTGTGGCGCTGACTTAAATGATCAAACAAATTGGTTGTGTTTCCTCGTGTTGTGGCAACAATTGCAAGACAATCTTGACAAAGTACCTGTTTTTGGTCAACAACATACTGTCTGTAGACAAAATATATCCATATAACTGACAATGCATTTCATTTTGCAACGAAATCCTCCGTTTCTTTTGGCGCAAGCAGAGCCTGTACGACAACAACGTGCAGCAATGAACGTTTTTTTTTTTTATTATAATAAACTCTGTGTATCTATGAACCCATAAATCGGAGTAAATTATGTAATATCAGACAGATATAATGCTACATTTCCTTTTGGAAAAAAAAATATTGTAGACTATATGTTTATCTTTCTGCGATGTGACTATTGCGGATGCGCACATCGCGATGTCGATGCTGAAACGATATACTGTGCAGCCCTAAAACACACAAACACACACTCACACAAACACACACACACAAACACGCGCACACATACACACACACACACACACACAAGTCAAGTTTTTATTGTTGTTCAACCATATACTGTTAGTGCAGTACACAGTGAAACGAGACAACGTTCCTCCAGGACTATGGTGCTACATAAAACAACATAGGACAAACACAGAACCACATGAGACTACACAGACTAAATAACATTTCTACATAAAGTGCCCGTGCAAATGTGTGCATAAAGTACGGGACAGTACAATAAATTACTAACAATGAACAGGACAATAGGCACAGTGAGAGAAAGCGAGAGACAGTGCAGCACCGACCAGTACTGAGTATTGAGGAGTCTGATGGCTTGGGGGAAGAAGTTGTTACACAGTCTGGCCGTGAGGGCCTGAATGCTTCGGTACCTCTTGCCAGATGGCAGAAGGGTGAAGAGTTTGTGTAAGGGGCGTGTGCAGCATTTTATGTAAATGTCTTTGATGGAGGGAAGAGAGACCCCGATGATCTTCTCAGCTGTCTTCACTATCCTCTGCAGGGCTTTGCGGTCCGAAACGGTGCAAGTGCCAAACCAGGCAGTGATGCAGCTGCTCAGGATGCTCTCAATAGTCCCTCTATAGAATGTAGTGAGGATGGGGGGTGGGAGATGTGCTTTTCTCAGCAGAAAAGCACGAAGAAAGTAGAGACGCTGCTGTGCTTTCTTGGCAATAAAGCTGGTGTTGAGGGACCAGGTGAGGTTCTCCTCCAGATGAACACCAAGGAATTTGGTGCTCTTGATGAACTCCACAGAGGAGCCGCCAATGTTCAGTGGAGAGTGTTCACTATGTGAACTCCTGAAGTCAACAACCATCTCTTTTGTTGTCCATGTTCAGAGACAGGTTGTTGGCTCTACACCAGTCCGTTAGCCGCTGCACCTCCTCTCTGTATGCTGACTCGTCGTTCTTGCCGATGAGGCCCACCACAGTCGTTGTGGCCACACCACATTGTTCTGCGCCTCAAACTGAGCGTAGAATGTTCTTAGGGCTGCCTTGTCACCTGCTCTGAAGGCGGAGTCTCGGGTCCTCAGCAGCGCACACACCTCTGCAGTCATCCACGGCTTCTGGTTGGAGCATGTGTTGATGGTCTTGGAGAAAGTGACATCATCAATGCACTTGCTGATGTAGCTGATCACTGATGCTGTGTATAAGTTGGTAGAGTTGCCATATGTTGCAGCCTCCCTGAACATGTGCCAGTCAGTACACTCAAAACAGTCCTGAAGAGCAGAGATGGCTCCTGCTGGCCAGGTTTTCACCTGCTTCTGAAGCAGTTTTGTGCGCCTGATGAGCGGCCTGTATGCTGGAATTAGCATAACAGATATGTGGTCTGAGTAGCCGAGGTGGGGGCGGGGCTACGCCCGGTGCGCGCCTGGGATGTTTGTGTAAACAAGATCAAGCGTGTTCGCCCCTCTCGTTGCAAAGTCCACGTACTGATGGAATTTAGGGAGCACTGTCTTGACATTCGCATGGTTGAAATCTCCAACAATAAACAGTCCATCAGGGTCAGCATTCTGCAGTACACTAATAGCCCCATACAGTTCACAGAGCGCTTCCTTAACATTAGCGCTGGGGGGAATGTAAGCTCTGGTTATTATGACTGTGGTGAATTCCCGTGGTAAATAAACAATTCTGCATCTAACAGTCACAAGCTCCAACAGAGATGAACAGTAGCTAGAGACTAGCACAGAGTTCTTGCACCATGTGTGTTGATGTAAACACACAAGACACCACCGCGAGTCTTACTGCACATTGCTGCATTCCTGTCAGCACGTAACGAGGTGAGCCCGTGTAACTGAATGGCGGCGTCCGGAACTTTGTAGCTGAGCCACGTCTCCATGAAAACAAAGACACAGCAGTCTTTAAACTCACGCTGTGTAGTCTGCTGGAGTCGGATGTAGTCCAGTTTATTGTCCAAGGAGCAAATATTTGAGAGCAGGATAGACGGGAGAGCCAGCCAGCTAGGGTTTGTTTTCAGCCTAGCATGGACCCCCGCCCTCTATGCCGCGCTTCCGCTTCCACGCACACCGCTTATGAAGTCCTCTCCCCCGGTCACCGGTCTTATTTTTAGTAGTGTATGGCGATGGTAAACACGAACACCGGTTGCTCCGATGTCCAAAAGTCGGGTTAACTAACAAAAATAGCACCATTTTGGATCTGGAGCAGCCGCTGCATGCTACTGCGCCGCCATCTACACACACAAACACACACATTGTGTGTGTGTGTCTCCGTGTTTGTGTGTGTCTGTGTGTGTGTCTGAAAACAGAGATACTTATTTAAGTCCACATCAATATTTCCCATCCTCTCTCTTTTGCCTTTAGATTTCCTTTGACACATCATATTTTCCTCTTCTCTTTCTCTTCTCTTTGTCTGCTCATATTCTCCATCTTTTCTCCATCATGCATTCTTCTCTTATCATGCCACTCTCTGGCTTTCTGCCTGTGCATTCAGTTCTCATGATTAAACTCGTCCTTTATAGAGAATAGCTTGGCAAAAACACTAAGCCTGAGAAATCACTGCCAATAGACAGAAAGTATGCTTCTCCATTTCAAAGTCATACAAGTAATAATAACAGCAGATATTTTCAAATTCCAAAGCAATTCCACATACTATAAGAGTTATTTCAAGGAGCTCCATTAGTGTCCCCAAAGTGCACTAAAAACTCAACTCTGCAAATGAGTGTTAGTAAGGTCAAAGCTTGTTGTATATTTTTTCTATTTTGAATGTGATGAAGTTGAAATGAGATGCTGTATAAGCACTTTAAAGTATGCATTTTTACAAGTTTCAAAAGCCGGTCATATTTCGAGAAAATGTGTAACACCAAAACACGATAAACTATGTATTGCTCTTCCCATTCACACTAGGTTAATCATATAAAATCAATTAATTTACATTTAAACATTTAAAAAAAAATGTATTACCTTTTACCTTAAAATGTAATACATTTTTTTTTTAAATAAAATAAATGGAATTTTATTGATTTTAATCAATAAAATGTTGATGACATGTTGTCTCTGAGGTCAATACATTAAAGATAACGCTGAGTGGAGATGACCCTTGACCTTTGGCCTGTGGCACACATATCCTACACTCTAGTATCTCATTGTGATGACATCAGAAGCTCTCTGGATGTTTAGCTGTTTAAGTGTTTTCAGTGTAGTGTCGTGGTGAAAATGACCTCTGAAGTTGATCCAAATACTTTAACCAACTAGATTTTTACATGTCCTCTAGAAAATGTCAGTGGTGCTTATCCCTGCAAAACTTGTCTCCACAGGTCCACAATGCAAGGATGTTTTGGATAGTTGCTAGCGTGTATCTCTTAAGTCTGTCAAACTTGTACAGAACTCAGTCACCTTTGCATTTATGTTACATACATTTACAAGTTAAAGCTTGAAAAAAGAACCCTCAGCATCGCATATGACCACCGCCTGGGGAGCAAACTCCTTGAGCTTCTCATCACTAAAAAAATGGGACAGTAGGCATATTTTGTGGAATGTCCCAGCTAATACTGAACAGACTCCAATCCCTGCTTTTGTAAGCCCCAATTAGCTACAAACTCTATATCATCTCTTACCTTAACTTCAGTGAGGTTACTTGGGTAAATTATCCAATGTTATGTCATAGATGTTCAAAACAAAATATAAAAACATGATAAACAAAGGAAAATATGTTGTTGATGAAAGGATCTCCGCTTTCTAACAACACCTAGACTGATCTTCTAGTCCACTCAGAGGCCAAGATATTCACTGAAACATTGGGTAAGGTGTGTGGATCACAAAAAAGACTGAATTTCTAGGGACGAGCTCATGGCGAGTACTCAGCTGAGTTAGAGTGCCAACTTCACATCACATCTCTATATTTATTTATATTTATAGTACTGCCATCTAGTGGAATGGACTAACACTTTTAGCAGGGACACAGAGCAAACGGAGCCTGAAACTCTCATACTAGAAAAATAAATAAATAATGATCATCATAAGATTGTAAACGCTTGATATCGCACCTACACTGCACATGGAAGAAGTGACACGATTCGTCAAAGCTAAATCACTCTAATCAACAAAGCTGCAAGAAACATAACATCTATTATGTGAGTACAGTAATGCAAACGATGTAGAGGGACTAACGCTTGCCCACAGCAATAAATACTAAATAAAAACACCATAGTTTATTTACACATGCTGTCTATGTTGTTTTAGCTCTCAGTGTTGAGAGAATTTCCCCCATAATGCCACCTGATGGTGATAGCAAGTAAAGGCAAAAGTAACAAATGACTTTCCTTGGTAAACGTGTAACGTAATTTGTGTCTTTTATGAGGAATAACGCAATAAAGTAGTGAGTTACTTTTAAAAGTATTGTTCCCCAACACTGCTCACAAGAAGCAATGAGAAGCGAGAGATGAGCGATCATTTTAGTGAGGGACGTACTTTATGATCATACTCACTCTGTCATTTCCATCACAATGTGAGATTGTGAAGCTGCTCAGGACGTCCAGCTAATACTGCTGCATTCTCTACTGGAAATGTCCACTATTACAGGTTTTACACGACCACTGAAAAGTGGCAGCACAACAATCAGCCTCAGTGTCTGAGAACCTTTTTCCCTACAGTTATGTTTGATTTTCTGATTCAAACCTCAGTGGTTCACAATGACTTCACTCACTTGCAAAACACTTACAATTTATGACTGTAAGGTCTGAAGCGGCCTATTTGAAATGGTTCCTAAATAAACTAAACAAATGGCTGCATTTACACTGCAAGGCCTAATTCATCATCTCATGAAGCATTGTGAATGTTTATGAACTGATAATCTGCCGTTTTACTCTTGATTTGTGAAAAATTTCACCAGGAAACTGCCGCGATATGTACAACGAGCCACATCAAAATCCTTTTTTCAAAAATGTAGCTTAAGTAATATCATTTTATGAGACCAGGATGACTCTAGGGCTGAAACTGAATCAAACATGGCTGTGTGAAATCTCTTTTTCTTCTCAACAAATGTAGGCTGTCCTCTGATCTGTAGAAGACAAATGAAAATCATACGTTTGGATGATGTTGTAGAGGCTCATGACTGTTAATAGCATCCTGGAAATGCCTTTAGCAGTTATGAAATAGCATGGAGGTGCCAAGACTGCCCTCTACCACCATCTAAAATAAAAACCAAATCTAGAAAAAAAAACAAGCATCTCTGGCCAATCAAACAAGTCTCTGCGGCGATGAGATGATCACTTTACTCAGGGACTGTGGTAGGGACACAGTTGCGGCTCTCTGTTCGAGTGATTAGGTTTCTATGGGTTTGGCATGATACCAGGGAATTATTCACAATAAGAGCAGTGTGCTACACACAGAGCACTCTTCCCAGTCTTCTAAACTTACAGAGAACAACATGAACACATACAAAGAGGCAAAAGATGAATACAGGCAGGGAAGAACAGAAGACCTTTGTCTTTACACATTGAGGACAGATAACAGAGATACAGACACAGAGAATGCAGGCACAGCAAATAAGTTATAAAGGCCCCAAAATTCAAGAAGAGAGTTTTGTGGATTATAGTCCATGTGTATTCGCTTTCAAGTCATCTAATGTACTAATGTACTAATGTACTAACTAATGTACTCCTTAAAGTGAACAACTTTCACAGATACACACATATCAAAAGTACGTTTATTTCTCTTCAGTGAAAAAGAAACCAAATATTGATGACATCATCTGACATTACCCAGATTTTTGTCCAATCCTTTGACCTAAACGGTAAAATACACTTTAAAATTCCATGGAAATTAGTCATTTTTGTCTAAAGCGAACCTTAACGACAGGATAAGTATAAAAACAAAAAAAGTATGAATGTATTATACTCGTACAGTAAAGACCAGTAATTTAGGTAGTCTTTTGTTACTTTTAATGATTTTGTTTTTTTCAATTTCTGAATGTGTACTTTAATACTTGATACTGGGCAATGGATGTGACAATTTAAGAGAAAATTTGAAATGTAACCATATATACAGTATATCGAACCATATTTATGTATAATCAAGGCCCTGCAGATAGAGCCCAGACATCAGAAAAGTGTTTCCCCAGTTTAGATAGGGAAATGAGCTTGTGTGACAAAAATGGACACACAATTTGTAAAAACTCTGTGGGTAAATGGGGCAAAACCAGCATTACAAATGTGGCATCTCTTTGTTATGGACGTGACAGTTGTGAAAGCAGCACTAACGTCATAAAGGGAAACCATCCAAAATGCTTTGAAACCTGCAGACTTCGACCTCAGAGGCATATTATATTACATTATAATACCCATCAGGGCTGCATGATGCATTGAAATAAGTCGCCATTTTTCAATGGTATGGTTGACATTTTCGTGGAATTACCCTACTGCTGTTAAAACAGTTTTATTCATTTGTATCTTTGTTTTCTCTCTATTACTTGTAATTTGTATCTTTGTTCTTACTTTATGACAGACTGCTTATTTAAAGTTGTACTCAGAAGTTTTATTCCTCATTGAAAAGTAATTAAAAAAAACTCCTGAAGACATGAATTGTAATTTTATAATATATGTAAGAAATCCTGAGCACTCACATTAAAATGAAGACTCCAGTCATATCATTAACTTTATAAAAGCTGTTTTATTCTACATGGAGCGGTTCCACACTTGTTAAAATCACATGACCAGCCGAATACTACTCAATTAATGTCTTTCACTCATTGATTAAAGTAATCATGACTGACTGTGAATATTATATTTCTACAATGACATCTGAAACTGAAAACTATTCAATTATGTTCCATCCAAGATAACACAAAGACAAAGGTTCTTTTACATTATGAATACATCATTCAAACATTCACACTGTAGGTTGGAAAAAATATCAACATAAGCTAATTAGAGTCAGGTGTTTGCAAAACTGGCATCCAATTAATGAAACAAGATTGGATGTGTGGGGTTAGAGCTACTTTGACTCAAATATTTTGAGTTTGGAATTCACAAGAAGCATCTGCTGACGTGGGCCGTGCCTCACAAAAAATAGATCTCAGAAGACCTACGATCAAGAATTGTTGCTTTGGATAAAGCAGGAAAGGGTTCAAAGTTTAGTTTAAGAGTTTAGATATTCATCTGTCCACAGTTAGACAAACTGTCTATAAATGGAGATGATTTAGTACTATAGGTACTCTCTCTAGAAGTGGCCGTTAGATATTCATCTGTTCACAGTTAGACAAACTGTCTATAAATGGAGATGATTTAGTACTATAGGTACTCTCACGAGAAGTGGCCGTTAGATATTCATCTGTCCACAGTTAGACAAACTGTCTATAAATGGAGATGATTTAGTACTATAGGTACTCTCTCTAGAAGTGGCCGTTAGATATTCATCTGTTCACAGTTAGACAAACTGTCTATAAATGGAGATGATTTAGTACTATAGGTACTCTCTCTAGAAGTGGCCGTTAGATATTCATCTGTTCACAGTTAGACAAACTGTCTATAAATGGAGATGATTTAGTACTATAGGTACTCTCTCTAGAAGTGGCCGTCAGATATTCATCTGTTCACAGTTAGACAAACTGTCTATAAATGGAGATGATTTAGTACTATAGGTACTCTCACGAGAAGTGGCCGTTAGATATTCATCTGTCCACAGTTAGACAAACTGTCTATAAATGGAGATGATTTAGTACTATAGGTACTCTCTCTAGAAGTGGCCGTTAGATATTCATCTGTTCACAGTTAGACAAACTGTCTATAAATGGAGATGATTTAGTACTATAGGTACTCTCTCTAGAAGTGGCCGTTAGATATTCATCTGTTCACAGTTAGACAAACTGTCTATAAATGGAGGTGATTTAGTACTATAGGTACTCTCACGAGAAGTGGCCGTTAGATATTCATCTGTTCACAGTTAGACAAACTGTCTATAAATAGAGATGATTTAGTACTATAGGTACTCTCGCTAGTATTGGCCGTTAGATATTCATCTGTTCACAGTTAGACAAACTGTCTATAAATGGAGATGATTTAGTACTATAGGTACTGTCTCTAGAAGTGGCCGTTAGATATTCATCTGTTCACAGTTAGACAAACTGTCTATAAATGGAGATGATTCAGTACTATAGGTACTCTCTCTAGAAGTGGCCATTAGATATTCATCTGTCCACAGTTAGACAAACTGTCTATAAATGGAGATGATTTAGTACTATAGGTACTCTCACTAGAAGTGGCTTTCCAGGATGACTCAAAGGGAACACCGAAGAATGCTCAATGAGGTACAAAAGAATCCTAGAGTGACAGATAAAGACTCTTTATTCAGAGATTAACATCTCTGTTCATGAGTCTACTATACGAAAAACATTAAAGAGTCATGGTGTCCTGCCACTGTTTTCCAACAAAAACTTTGCTGCGCACCTTAAGTTTGCCACAGACCACCTTGACACTGCTGGGAAAATGTTTTGTGGACTGATGAAACTAAGGTTGAACTGTTTGGGAAGAACACACAGCACTACGTATGGCATAAATAGGGCACCACATACCAACATGAAAACATCATCCCAATGGTGAAGTACAGTGTAGGGAGCATCATTATTTGGGGCCTGGACCGCTTGCCATCATCAAGGGGAACATTAATTCCCAAGTTTATCAAGATATCCTACAGGATAATATCAAGGTGGCTGTGCTCCAGTTGAAGCTCAGTAGAAGTTGGGTGATGTAGAAGGACAATGACCATAGGACATGCTAAGAACATCCTAAGAATATGTCTGAGCTGAAGCAGTTCTGTAAGAAAGAATGATCCAAAATTCCTTCTGAACGTTGTGCAGATTTAATCCGCAGATACCGAAAACACTTGGTTGAGGTTATTGATACCAAAGGAGGATCGAGCAGTTATTAAATCGAAGGGTTGAATTACTTTTTCCACAGCACTGTTAATGTTTAATGGGATGTGTTCAAATCAAAATCAAATCAAATCACTTTATTGTCACACTACCATGTACACAAGTGCAACAGTAGGTGAAATTCTTGTGTGCAGTTTCCGAGCAACATAGCAGTCATGACAGTGACGAGACATATACCAATTACAATAAACAACATACTTACACAACACAATTTACATATCAAATGTACACCTTCAATAGAGACATGAAAGATTATAATTGTTTGTGTGTTGTTAAGCTTCAGCACATTGTGTTTGTCTGTACTTGTGACTTTAATGAAGATAAGATCACATTTGATGACCCATTAAAGGTGCACTCAGCGATTCCTGAGAAACATTGTTGATATTAGGGTTGGGCGATGTCCCCTAAATTGGCAGTTGACGTTGTTGACAGTAAAACATCGCGATGGACGTTGATATCGTCGGTGGGGGGCTTTAATATAATTTCATATAATTTTCAAAAATGATATGAAAAATTATTATTTCGTTATTTTACTAACCCAACTAATGACTCGTCGGCGCTTTATCAGTAGGTTGCACGACACGTGAAGCATTTTTTTTTTTAGCTTTCACTTAAGAAGAGTTGTGCACTTTTTATTTTAATATATCTCTTTACATAAATACTATTTTCCACTTAAAAACTATAATTTCGTTATTTTACTCACTGATGAGCAAAATGTCGCGGCAGAAATGACCATGTACCTGCAGGAAATGGCCATTGATGGGGAAGAGGACCCGCTGACTTGGTGGAAAAGCGAGCGACAAAAGGTTTCCGTTCATGGCAAGATTAGCACGGAAATATCTGTGCATATGTGCTACCAGTACTCCATCAGAGCGGGTCTTCAGCAGAGCGGGTAGTGTAGTTACTCCAATCCACAGCTTATTAAAACCAGATAAAGTGAATATGTTGGTATTTCTGGCCAGAAACATCGAAATTTAAACATGGTCTATGGTGAAAGATATTAGACTTCTTTACTGAATTTTTCAGCCATCCGTTCGTGGAGTTATTCGATTTTGCATATTATTTTTTAAACGTTCATTTGTGTTGTTCACCACTTTACAATATTTCAATAACATAATTTATTTTGTAGCCTGTGCTGAAGTTAATTGTGCTGCTAATTATAAGTGAAATGTTAATGCCGAGTTTCGGTCTGAGTGTTGTTCCGTTTTCTAGTTCTTTATTTGTTGTTCTTCTATGTTTTAATAAATGTGTGTTATTCATATTCACCTTGTTTCTTTCATTTGATTTGACATTATGGATTTATGGCCAAGGAAATTTTTCTTTAAAAGTATTAACCAGACAAAAGTTATTTGACGTTCGCTGGTCTGGGTTTACCTTAAACTGCCGCTTCAGTGTATACAAGAGCTATGTGACAATGAGCAAGATTTTCTGAGACACTACAACTACTAATAATTAATTAATAAAGGCTATTTTCTTGTAGCCTACAACATAAAATATTTTAATCTAAATGTACAGTGTAAGACATGTAAAACAAAGACAAGAAGCTAACAATGTCAAGATCAATATTTGTGTAGCCTGCCTGACACGGTATTTTCACAGACTAACACATCACGTCTCTGGCATATACTACAGTATTTAAAATAGCATATATGCATTAGTTATATTCTCAATTTAATTTACAGAGCAATCCCTGCAAAGTTTTTAGGTTAACTATAGAAGAGACTAGAATTAGTGAGTCACACTAGCAAGACTTGCAAAAGGGGGCGTGGCATCACGATGGTGGCTCTACATCGTGATGTTGGTCAGCCATCACGATGGACGATGATATCGTCCATCGGCACAACCCTAGTTGATATTCAAACTCAACTGCCAAAACATATACACCCTTCCCTTCAGTGCTCCTTTGGAAGAACCCCATTCAACCCCACCCCCCATATCCATCTCTTTCTCAAAGCTGAAGCAAAGCAAAGTAATAATCTAATACTTTAATAAATGACAGACTAGCATCACAAAAGCAGCATACAAAACACAACGACTAGAACTAGAAAGAGTTTAGTTTGATTTTACAGTAACATATACAAAACCACATTGACCGAAGAGGGTGCTACCAAACATGTGTTTCTAAATCTTTGTGGCCATAAAACCCTTTGCAAACATTGTGTGGACAAATACCATTAGATGATTAGAGTGAACAACAACACAGCAAGTAATGTAAATAACGTAAGCTATTTAGTGGGTTAGTGAAATGTTGCTATAGTAAGTTGCTGCTGGTAAGATAACTTGCAGAGAAGATGAGATGGTTTTACACACACCAGCTCCAGACACTCACAACTCTCCTGCTACTGAATCGAACATCACAAAAATAGCATATATGGGTTATGTGAAACACAGCAAAATGTATGTTACCCACCTATCGAAAAGAAAAAGAGCAACTTCTGTATCCATCTTCAAGACTTTTTACCTCTCGGAGGTCTCTCCACCACTGAAAAGCCTTGCCGATGTTGACGTGGCTCCTACCCCTCGACTGATCATAATCCTTATTTTTTAGTTTATATTCGTCTGACATTTATCTCTTGGTCTGCTTCTCAGCCATTTGTCCTCCTTGGAGTTTAGAAAGTTTGCATCAGATTTGCCATTGCTCATGTAATGAATTTTCCTCTCCCTTTGCCCCCAACCCCTATCCTGTGCACGCACAAGAACCACCCCCTATTGTAGGCTGGAGTAGTGTTGTGTGAATCAGTCTGATCCACTTTGTTTTTGTTCCATTTACAGAGCCAGGGCTGTGTACAAATACTAGACTTTTTCAGCCCAACCACAGAACAGCTAGCAGACTGTGAGGAGATATTAGCAGAATGTGACCAAAAAGGGTTTTGGATTAGAATTACTGAGTACACCTTTAAATGAATAGTTCACCCCAAAATTCTGACTGTCTTTCTTCAGCAGAACACAAATAAAGATATTTGTCAGGTCCTTATGATGCAAGTACAGTACGATCTCTGTTTTATTACCTGCCGCAGGCTCTTCAGTCGGTTGTTTCATGTCTGGAGTGTGGTGTCTGGGTCCTGACTTACTGTCTAGTTTGATTTCGGTCTGTGTCTGGATCTAGACATCAATACTCATTGTCTGTCTGTTATTGATGTGGGTGCATCGCGTTTGTGTCATCTTGGCTGCATGCACTCGCGTCAATAATGTATGTTGGTCTTTGTGTCTGTCTCTCACGACCACGGACGTGTTTTGCACACGTTGTGTGTTTGTGCTGAGGTTCGTTCACTTCGGTAAAGGTGTTGGGTGTGTGTGTGGCTGAACTCTCACTGAAGTGTCTTCTCTCATCTTGTTCGTCCATAGCCATGAGTGTATATTGCCTCATTGGTTTGGCGATGTGCACTCATGCCATTCAGACGTTTGCCTTCTTGTGAGAACACATGGCTTTGTTACTGTTTCTGTATCGCCGCATGCTTCTGTCTTACGTCACAACCGCCTCCTTTTTTGCTCATTATATTTTCATTAGTAACACCTTCCCTATATTAACCTGCTTGATTTCTCTCCCTATATGTCTCCTCGTGTTTGCTGTCCAGTGCCAGTTCGTCTTGTTCTCTATGTCCTGTATGTCTTTTATATTGTTCCTGTCGATCCTGATCCCCAACCTGGTTCCTGGTCCCGTTCTACCCCAGTTTGGATTCCCCAGATTTTGTTGGTTTCCCCCTCGTGGGAGTTTTGTGTTTGGTTTATTGTAAATCAAGTATCTTGGCTTTTCATCTCTGCATTTGGGTCCACATCTTTGTTAACAAATGTGACATGCGGGTGCCAGCACTTTGACTGTCCAAAAGTCATATTTATGCAGCATAAAATGAATCCATGTGACTCCACTCGATCAATGTCTTCTAAAGTGAATCATTATGTTTATGGAAGAAACAAGTCAATAATTAAAATGCTTTTAACTTTAAATCTGTGTTTCCATCCAGGGCTCTGATGCTGCGTGAATGGCCGAACTCTCGCGTGACATTCGTTTGTCTGTTGTAAATAAAGTGCCGCTTCCAAATTTTCACATGAACACTCCGACGCGTTTACGTCATGATTCGTGTCAGCTGCTGGCAGGAAGCGCTTCTCAAAAGTGAAAATCTTTTTAATTATCGACTTGTTTCTTACGTAAACCCAACGATTTGCTTCAGAAGACATTGATTGACTTGAGTCGTGTGAATTGCTTTTTTGCGCCTAAATATGACTTTTGGACCATCAAAGTGCTGGCACCCGTGTACTTGCATTATAAGGACCTGACAGTGCTCGATCTTCTTCTAAATATCTACTGAAAACAGTCATACACATCTGGGATGGCATCAGGGTAAGTGAAAACTGAGATAATGTTCATTTTTGGGTGAACTATTCCTTTAATACAGAAAACCAGCTAATTTCAAAGGGTTAATATACTTTTTCTTGACACTGTATTATTGCTTGGTCCTTAATTCATGCACTTAATTTAAAGCCCTTAACTTGACTTTTTTTATGTGCATTGCAGAGATTTTATTTGCATCTTGGTGTTTCCTTCCAACATTTTTTTTATGGAATATACCAAACCTCAAATAAAAATATGTGGATGGAAAACCAGCTAATGTCATTTCCAGCACATCTCAAATTCTGTATTGTGTTTAATGGAATTCTAATGGAAATTACATTTTGAACCTTTTTCAAATAAAATGACAATGCAACCATCTTTTGATAAGGCTTATTTTTTTATGTATCTTAATACACACATTAAAATCATGTTTTCACACTTTTTGTACAATTTAACAAACTTACAGCTTGATTGGAAATTACAGCTAATAAAAAAGTTCTCTTACGAGAGGTTCTCTTGTATTGCCTAAGCTAGCTTACGCTACGGGAAAGATTCATCTTTTCTGAGATATTGAAGCCAAAAAATTATCCTTAGTTTTGTATCCATTGTCAACGCAGTGCGGCAGCTGCAGACCTTGAGCGGGCTAGCTAGCGAGCTCATTGTTTGCTCTGCGGCAACTGCTGCAGCCTATAGACGAGCTTGGGCGAACTCGCATCCAATGAGAGGTGTCCGCGCGCTCACTGCATCAAAGGCCGCCAAAAAGGGCGTGACTAGAGTGCATATAAGCGTAGTTCGTAGGCTGGAACCCTGATTTTCATCTCTTCAGTGAAGCTCTTCGCATCACTGAACTGGAAGCCGCGTCGCCGTTCGAGGGGCATCAAGCAAGCGTGGACAGCGCTCGAAGAAGCCGGCCGTCTTCGCCACCTTCAGCCGTCCTGCGAGCTACGCCATCCGGCGACGTATCCTTTTTAAAAGCAAGCTAGTTCTTAAAGAACTTCACAAAAGAGTATGAGCGTCTTTTTTAAGATGCCTCGCTCCACTTGCGCTGCGCTCCTCTCAGCACCGGAGACCGCCACATCATCTGCGCTCTCTGCCTGGGACTGGGGCATGCAGAGCTCGCCCTCGCAGAAGGCGGATGCGATCTCTGCGAGGAGCTGCCGATGTCGACCCTGCGGGCTCGACTCGAAGCATTCAGGACCGAAGCCGCCGTACCGCCTTCCGTTCAGCCGCGCAGAAAAAAGCGCCGCTCTCAAAGGCTGCCGGAAACAGTGGTAGAAGCGATTGCCTCGCCGGAGCCCATCCCTCGAGCATCGCCTTCACCCTCCCCGCCCACCCGGGACGCGCAGTTGCCGCCGAGCGGCTGCTCTGCTGCCATCTCGACGGACGAAGCGGAGGATAAGGGCTGTTCCATCATGGCTTCGGACAGCAGGAGTGGTCAGGCTCGCGACGCCTCCTCCTCGGCCCAGGAATCCAGCAGGACCCGCGCCGAGTCGAGGGGAACTAACACGCCTCCTCACACAGGCCGTCGACCGCCTCGGGCTCGAGTGGTCACCGCCTCTTGAGCAGGCACCCAACAGACTTGACGGCTGCTTTCTACAGAGCCGCCGCCAGCAGCACCCGCTACCCGGCCGCTCCCTTCCTGCCGGAACTCCATGCCGAGCTTTCCAAATCATGGAACGCGCCTTTCTCGGCCAGGGTCCGATCCCACGTCTCCACCTCTCTTGCTTCGGTGGACGGCGCCACTGAGAAGGGCTACACTTCCATCCCTCCGGTCGAGGATGCTGTAGCAGCACACCTTTTGCCCGCCCTCCGCGAGATGGCGGTCTAAACCAGTGCTCCCATCTAAGGCCTGCAGAACAACTTCCGCCTGTGTTGGCTGCGCCTATTCCGCCGCCGGCCAAGCTGCATCTGCTCTGCACTCTATGGCCGTCCTACAGATCCTCCAAGTGGACCTTCTGCGGGAGTGGGATGAGGAAAGCAGGCATCCAGAGGCAGTTGCAGACATACGGAGTGCTTCGCCCCCTGTCAGTCCCCTTCCTTCAGGCTACTACAGTGGTAGATTCAGCAGCCAACAAGCCGGTGTTAACGCCCGCTTGCCTGCGCTCAAACGCCGTTTTCACGGCGACCCAAATAAATCTGGTAAAGAGCAAGCATGCCATATGTGTAGAAAATGTGCCCACAACCCAGTGTTCACCTCTACACACAAGCATTACACATCCCGTGTCCATACCAGAGAGCAAACATGTCTTATGTGTAGAAAATGTGCCCACAATCCAGTGTTCACCCCTACACACAAGCATTACACATCCTGTGGCCCTATCACGGCACACTCACATAAAGCGGTTACGAACCGCTCGAGTGTTAGGGTTAATAAACGCACCCACAAATCCGTGCGCGCGCCCAATCTCTGGCCGCTCTGTCACACGACCAGCCTTATGTGTAGAAAATGTGCCCACAATCCAGTGTTCACCTCTACACACAAGCATTACACATTACGTGTCCCCATCAGAGCACACTCAAAAGCGGTTACGAACCACTCGAGTGTTAGAGTCAATAAATGCGCTCACGAATACGTGATACGAATACAAATACGCCCATTCTCTGCCCGCTCTGTCACACTGCCAGCAAACACTTCTCTGTATGTAAGTCCCGTGCCCGTGACTATGCTTGCGTATCACTTAACAGACGTGACTCTTTCCCCATTCACCTCAATCGGGAAGTCACTCACAGAACAGCCTGTCCATGCTGTCTGCGAGCAGTCCAGCATAAGCACAGTAAGCGCGCTCACACATTCTGTTCAGCACGCTGTGTGCAGCAATCAGAGCGATTTGGCCACTAACCCTCTAACATTACGCTTCAAAGCGTGGGAAGATATCCCAGGGATATCCGAATGGGTGTTAAGCACAATAAAACAGGGCTATTTACTACAGTTTGATCGCCGTCTTCCTCGCTTCAGAGCGCGGCTCGAAACTACTGTGAACACGGAAGCAGCGTGCATGCTTCATTCAGAAATAGCAAACCTTCTGTGCAAAAGGGCCATAGAGAGAGTGCCGCCTCCCCTGAGCTGAGTCGGGGTTTTACAGCCGTTATTTTCTTGTCCCCAAGAAAGACGGCGGCCTCAGACCAATATTAGATCTCAGGGTTTTGAACAAAGCGCTTGCAAAAAGACCGCTCAAAATGCTTACAACCAGCAAACTCCTCACGCATGTGCGCCAGGGGACTGGTTTATTTCTCTCGATCTGAAAGATGCATACTTTCAGATTCAGATAAATCCCCGTCACAGGCCATTCTTGAGATTCGCCTTCGTCGGCCAGGTTTATCAATACACCGTCCTTCCTTTCGGCCTGTCCTTAGCACCCCGTACTTTCACGAAGTGCATGGACGCGGCGCTTGCACCCCTGCGGAGTCAGGGTTTGCGAATTCTGAACTATATGGACGATTGGCTGATTTTGGCACAATCACATACGGAGCTTCTGTCTCACAGGACAGTTCTCCTCAGTCACCTGAACAGTTTGGGCCTTGCAGTCAATTGGACCAAGAGCTCACTACAGCCCAGTCAGACGCGCGCTGTGTGCAGCGACTAGCCGCGTCATTTCAGATGAACAGCCTCACACCTCTGAAGAAGTTTCAGAGAGTGCTAGGCTACATGGCCTCAGCCGCAGCAGTACTTCAACTGGGTTTACTGCGCATGCGCCCGCTTCAGCATTGGCTAAATACCCGCGCGTCTCGCCAGGCTTGGGCCACAGGCCGCCAGCCAATCAGAGTGACTCAGACCTGTATTTCAGCTCTGCAGCCCTGGACAGTGGCCGAGTGGTATCAGCGGGGAGTGATGATGGGAGCTGTATCTCGCCGAAAAGTCATCTCGACAGACGCGTCCAACACGGGTTGGGGCGCGGTCTGCGAGGGCTCTCCGGTTTTTGGCCTATGGTCAGTTCAGGAAACGCTCCTTCACATAAATTGTCTGGAAATGATAGCGGTCGAGTACGTGCTCGTGCGCTTCCTCTCGATCATTCAGGGTCACCACGTCCTGGTCCGCTCGGACAACAGGTCTGTGGTATCCTATCTAAACCGTCAGGGCGGTGTCAGATCCAGGAACCTCTTCCACCTGACGAAACGCATACTGAGTTGGTCCCAGCGCCACCTGCGCTCGCTGAGGGCGACGCACGTGCCAGGCCACCTGAACGACGGCCCAGACAGACTGTCCAGAGACAATATTCCCCCAAGGGAATGGTCCCTGCACGCTCAAACAGTCCAGACATTATGGCGCATATTCGGCAGAGCAGAGATAGACCTCTTTGCGTCAGAAGAGAACTCTCACTGCCCAATATTTTTCTCAAAAAGCGAGGACGCGCTGGCCCAGGACTGGCCCAACCGCCCGCTTTACGCCTTCCCTCCTGTCTCGCTATTGCCACAGGTAATGCAGAGGATCAGGGAAACGCGCCACTCGGTGCTCCTCATAGTCCCGTGCTTGGAGAATCAAACATGGTTCCCGGAGCTTACGCAGCTGTCACTGACAGCGCCGTGGCCCATCCCAGTGAGAGCAGATCTCCTCTCGCAAGCTCGCAGAACGATCTGGCATCCCCACCCAGAGCGCTGGGCGCTACACGCATGGGTGATCAACGACTACCCGTCGCTTTGCCAGAAGGAGTAATAAACACCATCATACACGCTAGAGCCCCCTCCACGAGAAGACTCTATGCGTCAAAATGGTCTGTGTTTTCAAAATGGTGCACCGACAGAGACCTGGACCCACGGACATGTGGGGTGTCGCCGCTGCTCGTGTTTTTACAAGAGCTGCTGGATAAGGGCAGATCCCCATCCACGCTCAAAGTGTACGTGGCGGCCGTCACGGCGTTCGCTGAACCCCTGCACGGCCAGTCACAGGGTAAAAACGAGCTGGTCATCCGCTTCCTCAGGGGAGCTAGAAGGATGAACCCTCCGCGCCCCCCATCGGTTCCTATCTGGGACCTTTCTATAGTTCTCGAAGCTATGAAAGCCCCCCCTTCCAAACCGCTTCAATCCGTGGATGTGAAACACCTCTCATTTAAAACCGTTTTTCTAACTGCCCTATCATCATTTAAACGGTGTCTTGAGTTTGGACCAAGTGACTCCAAGGTCATTTTAAAGCCTAGACACGGCTACGTCCCCAAGGTGGTCGGTACTCCTTTCAGAGCACAGATCATTTCCTTGTCGGCGCTACCAGCATCTGATAGCGAACGCGACGCCAATCTCCTTTGCCCAGTCAGAGCACTGAGATTGTATACTGCGCGCTCCGCATCTTTCAGAAGCTCCGAGCAGCTTTTCGTTTCGTTCGGGGGGGGGAACCAAAGGTCTCGCCACCTCGAAACAGACACTGTCCAGATGGATAGTGGAAGCTATTGCTGCCGCGTACGCGTCAAAAGACCTACCATGCCCGCTAGGCATTAAGGCTCACTCCACTAGAGGCATGGCCTCCTCGTGGGCATGGTCCAGCGGGATTTCCATTCACGACATATGTGTGGCAGCGGGCTGGGCTTCCCCCTCCACCTTTGCACTCTTGCCAGCCAAATATTAATTCCCCACTCACAAGGGCTCCCCCGGGTCCCCCTTAATTCCCTGGGGCTCATGCAGTGGATGCTTGGCGCGCACGGCGTTGACAAAGGGTTCCCGTAGCGTAAGCTAGCTTGCACAATACGAGAGAACCTCTCGTAAGAGAACGAATCGGTTACTAACGTAACCTCGGTTCTCTCTAGATGAGGGAACGAGTATTGCGTGATCGGCCGTGCTTCGCGCCTACGGCGATTTTTCGCTTCATTCAATGAAAACCAGGGTTCCAGCCTCACGAACTACGCTTATATGCACTCTAGTCACGCCCTTTTGGCGGGCTTTGATGCAGTGAGCGCTGGATGCCTCTCATTGGATGCGAGTTCACCCAAGCTCGTCTATAGGCTGCAGCAGTTGCCGCAGAGCAACCAATGAGCTCGCTAGCTAGCCCGCTCAAGGTCTGCAGCTGCCGCACTGCGTTGACAATGGATACAAAATTAAGGATAATTTTTTGGCTTCAATATCTCAGAAAAGATGAATCTTTCCCGTAGCGTAAGCTAGCTTACGCAATACTCGTTCCCTCATCTAGAGAGAACCGAGGTTACGTTAGTAACCGATTCATTTTCATTGATTTTTTCTATATTTCATCTCAAGTATGCTCTACACTGACACTTTTGTCCACTTGGTTAACAAGTACACAAACGTTTGTACAAAACTTTATTAGGGACAACATTTTTGAAAGTCATTTTCACCCACTAAATACTGAAATGGTTTGTTTTTCTATGAAGCTTACTTTCATGGTTTAATATTGAATGTCTGGGTCAGTGACCAGACTAAAACAGGCACATCTATAGACTAAAGACATTTGAAAAGTTCCAAAAATAAATGATGAAGGCCTGGTGGAGGGTTTTCATTTCAGTTTTAATGTGACCTTCATGTACCATAAAGATAAAAGTTGAAATCTGTTAGTTTTAATAAATGAACCACTGGGAAATAAAAGTGCCCAAATACGCCCATACTTTATATTCACACCAAGAACAAAATGATACAGTGAATCAAATGGCAGGCAAAAGGTCTGTTCACTCCAAGAACGAAGCGAAAAAGCACATGCTTTAATGCAACAGACTGTACAATCCATCTGACAATCTGACTTATTTAATAGCTTAACAGGACTTTCAACTCACCAGATAAGAAAGATTTCACTCAATTTAAACTCGAGCCAACATGTAACACTGTTAGAAACTTATTTGACTTCTGTAATGTGACAGATGTATGCATGTATGCACAATAAGACCAAGAATGTGTATTAAAAAAGTAAATAAGGTCCATTTGGATTTCATGTTGACTTTAATGCAAAATACTTGACTTGAATTGTATGGGGGGAAAAAAGCAGTGAAAGTGAATGGCGACTGAGGTTAAAATTCTGCCTCACATCTTCTTTTCTGTTCCGCAGAAAAATGAAAGTCCTACAGGTTTGGAATGACATCAGGGTGAGTAAATGATGATGACCACATTTTCATTTTTGGGTGAACTATTCCTTTAAATCTTTACATTAATGTTATAACACTGTCATAACTTGATCAACATGTATAAAATCTGCATGAAAAATGATTTAGTGACTCAGGAAGTGGTGTGTAAGACGAGGACAGACAGGAAAAAAAACAGGAAGAGAGATCCTAATGAGAAAGATAGAAGAGCAGGAAAAAAGTGTGACAATAAACAGGAACAGGAAATACAGTCAGGTCCATAAATATTGGGACATCGACACAATTCTAATCTGTTTGGCTCTATACACCACCACAATGGATTTGAAATGAAACGAACAAGATGTGCTTTAACTGCAGACATTCAGCTTTAATTTGAGGGTATTTACATCCAAATCAGGTGAACGGTGTAGGAATTACAACAGTTTGTATATGTGCCTCCCACTTTTTAAGGGACCAAACGTAATGGGACAATTGGCTGCTCAGCTGTTCCATGGCCAGGTGTGTGTTATTCCCTCATTATCCCATTTACAAGGAGCAGATAAAAGGTCCAGAGTTCATTTCAAGTGTGCTATTTGCATTTGGAATCTGTTGCTGTCAACTCTCAATATGAGATCCAAAGAGCTGTCACTATCAGTGAAGCAAGCCATCATTAGGCTGAAAAATCAAAACAAACCCATCAGAGAGATAACAAAAACATTAGGTGTGGCCAAATCAACTGTTTGGAACATTCTTAAAAAGAAAGAACGCACTGATGAGCTCAGCAACACAAAAAGACCCGGAAGACCACGGAAAACAACTGTGGTGGATGACCGAAGAATTCTTTCCCTGGTGAAGAAAACACCCTTCACAACAGTTGGCCAGATCAAGAACACTCTCCAGGAGGTGTATGTGTGTCAAAATCAACAATCAAGAGAAGACTTCACCAGAGTGAATACAGAGGGTTCACCACAAGATGTAAACCATTGGTGAGCCTCAAAAACAGGAAGGCCAGATTAGAGTTTGCCATACAACATCTAAAAAAGCCTTCACAGTTCTGGAACAACATCCTATGGACAGATGAGACAAAGATCAACTTGTACCAGAGTGATGGGAAGAGTATGGATAAGGAAAGGAACTGCTCATGATCCAAAGCATACTACCTCATCAGTGAAGCATGGTGGTGGTAGTGTCATGGCGTGGGCATGTATGGCTGCCAATGGAACTGGTTCTCTTGTATTTATTGATGATGTGACTGCTGACAAAAGCAGCAGGATGAATTCTGAAGTGTTTCGGGCAATAGTATCTGCTCATATTCAGCCAAATGCTTCAGAACTCATTGGATGGCGCTTCACAGTACAGATGGACAATGACCCGAAGCATACTGCGAAAGCAACCAAAGAGTTTAAGGGAAAGAAGTGGAATGTTATGCAATGGCCAAGTCAATCACCTGACCTGAATCCGATTGAGCATGCATTTCACTTGCTGAAGACAAAACTGAAGGGACAATGCCCCACGAACAAGCAGGAACTGAAGACAGTTGCAGTAGAGGCCTGGCAGAGCATCACCAGGGATGAAACCCAGCGTCTGGTGATGTCTATGCGTTCCAGACTTCAGGCTGTAATTGACTGCAAAGGATTTGCAACCAAGTATTAAAAAGTGAAAGTTTGATTTATGATTGTTAATCTGTCCCATTACTTTTGGTCCCTTAAAAAGTGGGAGGCACATATACAAACTGTTGAAAAAACACTGTTCACCTGATTTGGATGTAAATACCCTCAAATTAAAGCTGAAAGTCTGCAGTTAAAGCACATCTTGTTCGATTCATTTAAAATCCATTGTGGTGGTGTATAGAGCCAAAAAGATTAGAATTGTGTCGATGTCCCAATATTTATGGACCTGACTGTATTCACTAACAGCAATGAGGTCTGATGGACTGTGTGTGTGTGTGTGTATGTGTGTGTGTGTGACATTCATACATATATTCTGCTATATAACACAAGAGAGTGAGAGTCCTCACACAGGATTATTCATCCATTCGGCTTGGCCAGATTGTTCCAGCTGGATCATGTTGGATGAGCACCAGCAATTGTGAACAGGAACAAGTCAATCAAGAGAATGAGATCTTTTCACAATACGCTAATGAGAATTTGGGGAAATGTGCATAATTGTCATCTTAATGATCCTAAATATAGACTTAATTTTCTATAACCCTCTGGGGTCTGAGGGTGTTTTGGGCCCAGGAGAAGTTTTGACATGCCTTGACATTTGTGCTTTTTCAGTTGCTTAAAAAACATATTAATGGCTAAAGTCTGATAACACTGTATTCAGCACAAAGTGGGTTACAATAATATGTGAGCAACATGTATGTACATGTTTGTATTTCTGAGATAATAAATTAACATTTATGCATGGTTTTTGAAAAAACTAAATTTTTAAGTCATTGAAATAAGGCCATATAACACATACTAAACATTTGTCCACAAGACATCTTGTAGCCTAGATTTTTTGCTACAAATGATGTGAAAACCATCCTGATCACTCAAAATAATAAACAATATAAAAATGTAAATGTTGTAAGACAATTTTAGCATTAGAAAGGTCATATGTGAGCAGGCGTGAACTATCATGAATATTGATTGTAATTCACACCTGAGGTGAAATGCCAAAGACCCCTCCCCTGGGTCTATCAATGAGGAATGTGTCAGAAAGAGAATGAATGTGAGGAAACTTAATGATCAAAATCAAGTTTTAAATTAAAATAAATAATCTGACTATACATATTCTTTACATAAAGACTTTACTTAATTTTAGACCTACACTACCGTTTAAAAGAAGTCTCTTCTGCCCACCAAGACTGCATTTATTTGATCCAAAATACAAAAAAAGTGATATTTTGAACTATTTTTACTATTTAAAAGAACAGTTTTCTATTTGAATATATTGTAAAATGCAATTTGTGATCAAAGCTGAATTTTCAGCATCATTACTGCAGTCTTCAGTGTCACATGATCCTTCAGAAATAATTATAATATGCTGATTTTCTAATATGGGCATATTTAAAGTGCATTTTACTCATTTAACCTGAACACATATTTGCAAGCACAAGCTTTGATGATAATAATGAGGCAGCATAAACACTAGATAAAATATAATCTAAACATTTTTATATCATATTACATATCATATTTATATTATACAGCATACAATTTAAATACCTGCTTTACCCGAAACAGCATTTAAAATGTAACTAAAACTTGCTTATTAGGACATATTTCAAATTTCAATACTCTGAATCCTGTCTGGCAAGTCTGGAAACAGTCCCACTAGTAAAATATGTACATGTTTATATAAAATAGCATGTCAACTAATGAAAATTAAATGACTTCCATCCATCCATCCATCCATCTTCAACCGCTTATCCGAAGTCGGGTCGCGGGGACAGCAGCTCCAGCAGGGGGCCCCAAACTTCCCTATCCTGAGCCACATTAACCAGCTCTGACTGGGGGACCCCGAGGCATTCCCAGGCCAGTCTGGAGATGTAATCTCTCCACCTAATCCTGGGTCTTCCACGAGGCCTCCTCCCAGCTGTACATGCCTGAAACACCTCCCTAGGGAGGTGGCCAGGGGGCATCCTTACCAGATGCCCAAACCACCTCAACTGACTCCTTTCACCTCAACTGATTCCTTTCTCTAAGGGAGAAGCCCACCACCCTTCTGAGGAAGCCCATTTCGGCCGCTTGTACTCGCGACCTAGTTCTTTCGGTCATGACCCAGCCTTCATGACCATAGGTGAGGGTAGGAACAAAAATTGACCGGTAGATCGAGAGCTTTGCCTTCTGGCTCAGCTCTCTTTTTGTGACAACGGTTTATAGAGCGAGTGCAATACTGCCCCGCTCCATTGTCCCCTCACTCGTGAACAAGACCCCGAGGTACTTGAACTCCTTCACTTGGGGCAGTACCTCCTTCCCTACATGGAGTACGCACTCCATCGTTTTCCTGCTGAGAACCATGGCCTCAGATTTAGAGGTGCTAATCCTCATCCCAGCCGCTTCACACTCGACTGCCAAGCGATCCAGTGAGAGCTCAAGGTCATGGACCGATGATGACATGAAGACAACATCATCTGCAAAAAGCAGCGATGAGATCCCCAGCCCACCGAACCGCACACCCTCCCCACCCCGACTACACCTCGATATCCTGTCCATGAATATCACAAACATGATTGGTGACAAAGCGCAGCCTTGGCGGAGACCAACCCCCACATGGAATGAACTTGACTTCGTGCCGAGGATCCGGACACAGCTCTCGCTTTGGACATACAGGGATTGGATCGCCCTAAGAAGGGACCCCGTACTCGCGCAGCACCTCCCATAGTCTCTCCCAGGGGACCCGGTCATACGCCTTCTCCAGATCCACAAAACACATGTAGACCGGATGGGCATACTCCCAGGCCCCCTCCAGGATCCTTGCGAGAGTAAATATCTGGTCCGTCGTTCCATGGCCAGGACGAAAACTGCATTGTTCCGCTTCAATTCGAGGTTCGACAATCGGCCGAACCCTCCTCTCCAGCACCTTGGAGGTAAACTTTACCAGGGAGGCTGAGAAGTGTGATACCCCTGTAGTTAGCACACACTCTCTGATACCCCTTTTTGAATAGGGGAACCACCATCCCATTCTGCCACTCCTTAGGCACTGTCCCAGAATTCCACGCCATTCCAATCATTCAAAATTGTATCCTTGGCTGGATCAAGTCTCTCTTCAAAATATAAACGTTCATCGGAGTCCAGTTTTATTTTCTTTATTTGACAAAAGCACAAGATTTTGTTGTTATTGTGAGTGTACACAAATAAAACTAGGATTATTTTTTTGCACTAGACACAGCGCAACTAACTCAGTGTCTCGAAACTTTTTAATTTGATACGCCATCTAAAAAAGCGGCGAGGTCAATAGTCAAAGACGTCTGTTTATCGCATGTTCACGAAAAACAGTGTGGATGGATGCAAAAATACGCTTGGTGTGAACGGCCCCTTAGATGAGGTCTTTGACCCTTGTGTATTGCTCTCTTGTCAGAGTCTCTAAGCATAATAAGCAATGCATTTTAAAAAGCATTGCTGAAAGAAGTTTAATTTTCTCCAAATCCCCGCATTCTGTTCCTTTCTGTTGCGCTCCGTCAAGCGTCCTGTTTGAACAGCCCAGTGCTTAAGATACATGCTGTTACCAAGGTGACGTAAAGTCTGAGTCACAAATGGAGCTTCAAAGCAGTGCAACCAAATGCCTCTATCTGGGAATGTTACTATTGTACATGCAGCTTAAGTCTGGACTAGTCTACAGCAGCAGCAGTACACTGTACAACATTAAGTTTACATATAAGAGCTGTCTATTGAAGCACTTCTTTTCTCAATTTCCTTTTTTTATTTAGGATTTGAAAAACTGAACTGGTTAAATCTTTAGATTTTTTTTATAGTTTAAACACTTTAGTTTAAAATGGAATGCACTTCTGTTAATAACAGATCTCTCATTGAATTAATGTATTTACCATTTGAATATAAACAGAATTTTATACAAATAATTCAAATTATAGTATATAATTCAATTTTTGGTAATATTTAAGTAAAGGAATGTATTTAGTTTCTTAGCCTTCTTTGCCACTGTTACCTTTGGCTTGCTCACTGTGTTTTTTAAGTCTGTAAAGCTACTTTGGAACAATATGTAAGATTATATATGCAGAAGAATTGAAACAACATATATCTGGATCTAGGAAAAAAACAGCCTTTCAGTTTGGAATGTTTCACTGTCATAAATCAAATGGCCCAGGCATCCTGATTGGTCAGAAAGGCCCCTCTGCAACCTGATCTTCCACACACAGTTAAAGCAGACTTCTCTTTTGTAAGGTTACAAGGACCACCAAGAACTGTAAGACATTTCATCTTAATCTAGCCTTGCTGGATAATACTGAAATCACTTTGAACTGTGGTAACGTTTGTACCTGACAAATGAATGATTATAGATTGATGGATCTCTTTAAAATGTGTGTAGCGATGTGCAATCACCTATAATTGATAAATATAATCAATCATTTTGTATGATTCATCTCATTCTACTAAGAATGGTAACTATAAGGCTTAACTTGATAAAATACAATGATGTGTAAAACCAATGTGATTTTGTAACCAGGGATTTTCATGTTTTATTACCTACACATTATAACATCCATAAAAAAATGTCATGTTTAGTATGTAAGCATTTGTTCGGGTATGAAGAAAAATCTGGTGAAAATGAATATCATGTCTCTTGTACCATTCTCAAGATAGAAAAGATCATGATTAAATATGCACTATTTTTGAGCAGGACATTTTTAAGAGTCTGAAACAAAGGACCATAAGTCACTTCTGATTGGCACAGGACACCTTTGGGGGAAGCGGCTAATCTCAGTTCAAATAGTACCAAACAGGAAGAACTCTTAACTCTTCATCCTCAAGCTCTTTTGCCTTCTCTTTATCCTGCCCTTCAGTTGCTCTCTGAACACTCTTCCTCCCATGTGAGATCCACAGGAGCTCAGGACTCGATGTCCCGAGAAGGCCTCGCTTCACAGCTAAACTAATTCATACAGACAAATAACTTCGACCATACAGAAGTCAAAACATCGACAGAACCAAGGAAACACCACAAAGAACGCAAGTACATCTCCAATTTTGTGCTCAAAGTGCTGGTGAATTGAATAATTTGGGTAATCCGATAGCAAATCGATGTAGACTCAAAGAAGGATGAAATGGTCCTTAAAGTTTTGTCAACAGACTCCATAAAAGTTCATTTTCACTGTACTGATCATTTATTTCACATTCTGTCACTCTTTTCACCAACCTGTCTCATGTATATATGTGTTAGATTAGATTTATGTTTAGAATAGTAATAAAGTTTGTCTGTGTTCAAAGACGATGTGACTGTGGTATATTTTGATAAATAATCTCATCCCTGTTTCTAAAAGATTTCGCTTCAAAGCTGTACATAAATACATGTGATATTATTTTCAATAAGCCATGATAATAATATCACTAATTCACTTATTAAAGCTAATTCTTTACAGTAGAAATTGTGAGCTGATCCAACTAGACGTTTTATTACGATTTCAATGGTGGAGAATCTATTAAGACAAATAATCTAGTTATTTGTTATTGATGTAATTTATAATGGTTGTCGAACGTGACTAATTCCATTATATTTCATTACCTAATAATGTACAATAAGGACAGTTTAATTTAGTTCATAGCTCACATATTTCGAGACCCTAAATTTAGCATGCGTGCAAAATACCCATTTTAACTGACTGCGTCCACATCTCTAAATGATATATGTAATATCCTACAAATATATAATGTAAAAAGTACAATACAAATAAAATGACAATTTGAGAGTCACACCTGATAGTCAATGCAATTGTCAATCCCAAAAACGGACTGTGTGAATGTAGCCGGTGTATCATATAGGGATGCTCGATTATGGCAAAAATTATTATCAGGATTATTTTGGTCAATATTGAGATCACGAATATTTAACACAATTACTCATTGACTTAATAAACATCATGCATTTATTGAACTTTTTAAAAAGAACTTGCCTTTTTAACTTGAAATGAACTGCTGGAGGAGGCTATTGTCATATGATCATTATTTTATGTAACATATGGTAGTCAAAAAAAGGAAAGCCTCCATCGCTATCATTTGCAGGAGGGGTGAATGATGATGTTATTGCAGCAAGATCTTCCATTTACAATAAAGGCTATACATTATCACAATTCCAAAAGTTCAGTAGTCTGTATTGAAATTTGAAGATTCTCAATACAAGCTTCAAAACCACAACAAATAATAACTAACTAATAGGTTCTCAAGTAATTATTCAAGACTAGGAAACTGTCATTAATAAAATAACAATAAAAAACAGCAATGAATAGAAATAGATTAAAAATAATAGAACTTTTCTATTTAACTGGTGTTTGTGCTTTTTTTAACAGCTTTAAAAGTTTTTAACAGCAGTATCAAGTATTCATGTAAATATTCAGAATGAAATGCAACATAAATCTACTACTGGTCTTCACTGAATGATTATAATACATTAATTCTTTTTAAAGCTACTAAAGTTACGCACTCAAGAGCAGTGAGTGTTTTCTTGTTCTGGTTGTTTGATTATTATGTCACACTAGACAGCAGCAGGTCTATTAGCTTACATTTTCACTTACAAGTCCGACATTTTAATACAAATACACTTTTTTTCTGCTGTTTATGTTCACTTTAGACATCACTCTCTGTGTTTACATGAATTTGACCATTCCGGTGCGCATTAGCACGAGCGTACTAATCAAAAACTTATTTTGTTGCAGTGTATAATGGGCTAAGACTACCCTCTCACTTTACGTTAACTTCGATCCATATTTAACTCACAAAAAATAAACTTTCTCTTCTTAATAGAGCTGCGTATCACAAATTTTCTTTATGATAAGATACACAGTGAATGTGACACAGATTCACTACGTTATAATCTAGCTGGAGCAAACGCGCACGAGTGACGAGCATCTCCGCATCAGAGTGTGCATCAGCCAGGAGAAGATTCAATCTCTTCCCCAGTCACAAACTCATAGATGCAGCGCTGACCGCACAGAGAAATGCCAGTTTCTGAGTTTATTTTCATAACCCGCTTCCTAATTATTTGAACTTTAATAAAGATCTTTAATTGCTTTAAAGATATAATGCCAGGGTGTTTCAATGCAAAACAGAATGGTGCACAAAAATCGTTTTATCTCGAGTATCTTGTTTTCATAATCGTTGGAAGTCAAAATCGTACCTGAAAATAAAATTTGACTTATCAGTATCACATCAGACTACTATCTGAAAGCTTTGTTGAAAAAGCTGACATTTCACCATTTTATCTCATCTTCAGAATCAAAAAGATTTGCAAAAAAATTCTATTGGATTTGAGCTACAATCCAATAGATTTCTGTGAAACCAATGATATGCTCCTTCACAGCCCGCTCTCAAATGCTATTGGCTCATACTTTAGTCAATCTCATCAGTGAATGAGAAATACGAGTCAGTGTTTCAAACGAAACATCAATAGGGCAGCTCTTGTGTGTCAGAGCACAAGTGTGTATAGTTTGATTCAGTTGTAGTTGATTAGGAGTTGGGTCGATAGCATGATACTGAAAATTAGATATTAACCACAAGCATATTAATTGTCCTCCAGTAGAGTGGATGAAAACTGAACAGATTCCAGAAGAGAAGTCTTGTTCATGAACAAACTGAATTTAATGGTATACTCGTTTGCGAATTAAATGAATTAATCACTTGTCTCGTTCATGAACAAGGATATGCTGACTGGCTGAACGAGAAGAGGCATGTTGTTCGCTCAGTTCGGCATGCGAGTCATGCATGTTCAACACAGAGGAAAACAGACGTGAAATGTTCAGCAGAATACGGCTGTCAGTCCTGTATTTGAGTGCTTAGTATGGTTACAGTTTGGTTATTTATGAGAGTTACCACCACATTTTATAACCAAACTTACACCCGTAAATTTTCAGAACTCAAATCCTCATTTTCGGCAAACCTGTGTTGTGTACACGGAACCTTACTGGACAATTAGTTGTGAATCACATCATATAATATTAGAGCCACACTGCACTGTAGACACAAGTGGTTCATGTTAATCATGAGAGGTTTCTTTAGCTCACAGAGACAAAGATATGAGCTGCGTTCTTCCACCGGAGCTGCTCTGTCGGTTGAAAATGATTTGCTGAATTAACTTTTTTTTTTAACTATTTTTTTTAATTAATTATTTGTTATTGATACCAAATACAAATTTAAACAAACAACACAAGAATACTCAGAATAAACTTTTAACAATTATATGCACCCCCCACCAACATACATCGCAGTAATCAAACATTAAATAACAACAGACACACATATAAACAAACAGTCCAAAGACAATATTGATGACATGACAAAAACATATACAATTAATCAGCATAAAAGAAAACAGGTTCCACATACAATTTTTAATAAAAACTCATCTTCCTGGCAACCAAAAGGCCAAATAATTGCCCCACTTCTTCCCAAATGCACCCAAAATGCCCAGATGTCTATGTGATGTCTCTTCAAATGCCGCCACTCTAACCAGTTCGGTGCACCACTCATAAAATGAGGTGCTTCCTTCCCCTTAGCATTACCAGCCTGCCAATCATCACGCTGGTAAGGACCCAGTACTTTACATGTTTATTAATTATATTAATACCTGCCCAATCACCCAAAATACAAAGTCTGGGGCAAAATAAGATCTGAGTGCCCAAACCTTTGACTAAAACTCAAAAAACTGTAGCAAACTGGCATCGCCAACAAGTAGGGTTGTCTTTAAGGCCAAGCTTATACAATGTGGAGGCAGTCCAATAAAAATGATGCAGAATCTTAAATTGAATGAGGTGCACCCTTGCATCTCTAGACATAGACTTGACATTTGTTTTAAATCTTACCCCATTCTCCATCTTCCAGTACTAAATTCAAGTCTCTCTCCCATAACTTCTTAACCCTCTGGGGTCGACGGTGCATCCTGCTGGATATTTTCGTCATTACAGCAGAAACAACTTAAAATACTCCGTCATTTTGGGTATACAGATAAGTGTAAGACATCATTAGAGACTATAACGGGTCTACTTTTATTTGTGTACACTCACAATAATAACAAAATATTGGGTAACACTTTATTTTGATAGTCCGTTCATTGAGACTCTACTACTTATTAGTAGCCATTCAGTAGCTTGTCAACAGTGCATCAGTTGACATTCAACAACACTGTTTCAACAGACAAGTAACATACATTCAACTAACTGCCTATAGACTATAAGGTACATATAAGGTACATTTCAAGTGTTAATATCAGTTGACATTCAACAACACTGTTTCAACAGACAAGTAACACACGTTCAACTAACTGCCTATAGACTATAAGGTACATTTCAAGTGTTAATGTACAGATTTTACAAAAAGTGCCTGTTGACTTTCAATGTTATTTTGCAACAAGTTATTAGCCGATTATCAACTAACTTTCTGTAGATTGAGTGACCATCTTCTAAGCTGTCTACCAACAACTCAAAATCAATCTGTCAGTTGAAAGTCAACTGTCATGTCAGCATATGATCTGTATATGATACTGTATAGGGGTCCCAAATGCATCACATTAATGATTATTTCAACTGAATAAAAACTGTTTAAAAAAAAAATCTGTAGTTTACCATTTGTTGATAATCGGTTGATAGTCAACTAAAGATTAGTTGCTTATCTGTTTCTTGTCAACAAATATATTGTTTATGATCAGTAGACTATTAATAGACATTCTCCACTAAGCGTTAGTAGATATAATTTAGGACTATCTAATTAAAGTGAAAAACAGTTGATATCAGTAGAAAGTCTATAACCTATTAACAGATTACGTACAGGTTTCCATTAATTATATGCAACATAATTACGATTTAAAACGAGAACAGTTTTGCATACCTGACTGAAGTAGAACAAACACCATAGGCAGCACATCAGAGAAAAAATGCATTTATTAAATTAAAAAAACACTCCAAATAATACAACCCATTCTTTACTAGGGTATCAGGGTCACATCTGATTATGTGACATTATATTGAGCATTTCAAAACGAGAAAACTCTCTCAATACTTGAAAAAAAAAAAATGCTGCACTGGCCTAGTTGGTCTAGCTTGGTGGTCAAGTTATAAAGAGTAGAACCACAAAAAACAAAAAAAACTTGCATTTAGTTAACAACAACCTACTTAACTCATTCAGTCTTTCTTGACAGAAAAGGGGATGAGCTGTTTGTTGTTTTTCATTTCAATTATCTTTTCTGCCAGTTCACCAACAATTTTTTTCTGACAGAGTTGTGCTAGTTGCAAAAGTGTGTATTTACCCTTGAACTGTTCTAGGACACTTTTGTCTACCATGTAAATCTCTGCAATTGCTGCCGTGTCTTTCACAGCATTTGTAGAAACACAAGCTTTCTTGAAAGCTGCGGTCATCCTGAAGCCTCTTTGCACAAGTTTGAGGACACGCCGATATCTTTTCACCACATCTGCGATTGAGGCAACTGAAAAAAACAATACAATAATGTGAATAAATCACCAAGGACTGTTGTGTTGTGTCTTGTGCGGTTTCTTAGTCGCATGGTGAGCCACAGTGTTACCCACATGTTTTCTCTTTAAAAGGAAGGCTACAACTTGGATTAAGGCGTGTGGCTTATTCTTTGATTTAGAACATTTAATAGTCAGTAGTGTGAGGGCAGTGTGCCAATAAAGACTATTGATGAGTATTGCTATAAAAACACAGGTAAATACTGTTGAGAACATTCTTTATATTGAATTATTGATTACCATAACAGGTAAGCACATGTTGTGTCTTTATTTACTTCATTCCTTACATAATCTTTGTAAGAAAGCTATAGTAAAAATACAAGTTAGATACAGATCATCACTGATATTCACTGAGAATTCAGGGACACTGGCCGTAACAGAACAGTTAAGCTTGTGGATTTCATGTCATTCAAAAAATGAGATGACAAGAGTGATGATGACTGGGTTGTGGGATAGTGTGCATTATGCAACAAATCAAGTATAAAGCACTAAAATAAAAATAATCACCTAAATACTTCATAACTAACTAAATACAGTGTGTCCATACCTCGCTCTCCTTTTCCGTTTGACCTCTTCACCTTTTTGGTTTCCTTCTTTCTTTTTTTACTTTTCTTCTTGCCATTCTTCTTTTTGCGCTTCTTTTTCTTCTTTCCCTCATCTGAAGAGTCAGAGATAGAGCTGGAGCTGGAGTCAGTGTTGGAATCAGTGTTGGAATCAGTGGTAGTGTCAGTGCTGGAGTCCAAAATCATGGCCCGTGCCTCCTCATCTCCAGTGGCCATTATCTCCAAGTTCCCACCTGTAATATAAACTTATAATGTAAACCTACACCCACTGTATAATTGAGCTGCTTGTAGAACTTCACTGTAACTAGTTGAGTATTTCAGTGAATTCTACCAAATTAATGCAAATGTTGTCTGAGCAACTTCTGCTGTAAATGGAAAGGCAATATGCTATGGCAAGGCAGCAGTCTACAGGCTATACCCAAGCGAAGTCAGTTCAATCCTTACAAATGACTTAACAGCTAAAGCTCTAAATTTTGTCATCCAAATAAGAGACTATTTTATTTTCACTATGTACATTTTTGGTCACACTAAATTAGGTGTCCTTAACTACTATGTACTTACATAAAAAATAGTACAATGCACTTTTTGTGTTCATATTGTATTGCAAAACACTGCTGCTTTTGAGGTAGATACGGGTAAGGTTAGAGACAGGTGTGATGGTATAGGTAGGTTTAAGGCATTGGCTTGTACCAAGCCCAACGCGATTGACTTTGATGGAGGAACTTGCAGCTTTACTTGCAAACTACAATTCCTGTTCATCAATCAGGTGAGAACCAGACCCGTTATAAACCTAAATATACTCACATTAATTTAAAAGTGTAGTACATTACAGAATGTAATTACAGAAATTAATTACAGCTGCAATTACATGCAGATATATATATATATTTTTTAATTACAATGTAAAAGCATGTACATACACAATAAATGCATTGCGTCAAATTATTAATTAAAATGTTAGTACATAGTAGTTAGAGACACTTAATATAAAGTGGGACCAATTTTTTAAATATATATTTTTGATTTGATTTATAATTTAAAAATATATAAAAAATAAAAACGAACAATTTAATATCAATAACAAAAACTCCAAACCGTAGCAAAATAAAACACTGTAGATACCTATAAATGGAAAAACTATATAGCTAGTGTAGAAAATCCTTTTTAGCTGCAATTTAACAGGTGCACAAAAAGCAGCAGCATTTCGTTTTAAATGCAAATGTTTCCACACATAAATCTTTATGTCTCTATTTTTAAGTCCACCTTGAGGGTTATCTGCTTTAGAGATCCTATACATTGTCCATCTAAATGTACGCGTGCGCTAAATATAAATTTTAAGCCAAAATCTAAAGCAGGTACAAAATAATACTGAAAGGCCAGCAACAATATTGTCAAACATAGCTAAAATATGTACAGTTATGCTGTAGCATTATTCTTCTAAAGCCCATAGAAGTTCTGGAGAGCCTTCTGCTCTACCTGTACAAACCTTGTTCTTGTGCAGACTTCTCTTCAAGCTGCCTCTTGAGGAAGTCATTTTCCTCCTCCAGCTCATTCACCCGAGACTGGAGCATCTCAGCCTTCTTTTCCCAGAGAATATGCTGTTTGACAGGCTTGAGACTGTCCATCCTACTAACTGCAAAATATGACATGAAAAAATAGGAGTAATTGTCAGTGGGGTAGAGTGGTCAAACCTTGTAAGCACATAGTAAAAAGTGTTTTGTAATATGTAATTATATACATCTTTCAGAAGATAACTTAAGACTTTTTTTTTTTTAGCTTGGTTTTAACATGGTTAAGCAACAGTTAGCTGCACAACAGTTTTTTACAATAACCACCACCTATCCCTAGTGTTGGGCAAGTTACTCTAAAAAATGATTACTACTAATTACATCTTCAAAAGTGTAATTAGATAAATGCACTAATTATTCCCTCTGAAAAGTATTGCATTGATTATTTCCTAAATCCAAGGTTAAAAAATAAAATGACCAAATTTTAATATTTTACAATAGTTAACTGTAGCATTCTAACAAAAAGTGCATCCTAGCATAGAAACCAATGAATGCTTCTCAGGACCAGAAAGCCCTCACCATTAGGTAAGGTAGTTCAGACTACTGGCATGAAGTTGGTTGTGTCTCTAAAGTTACATGCGGCATTGGTATAAACGTTTCTAACTTCAATAGCATTTGAAGACAATGACTTACAGTCATAAAACGATGAACACTTTACAGTTGGTTTTATGACTGTAAGTCATTGTCTTCAAATGTCATTGAGCTTTAAATTATGGCATATTTTGTGTAAGACCCCATACAGTAGTGAAATACATAGCAATATTTACATATGATTTAACAGTTTATTGTCAATAATATCAAAAATCTAAAAGGTGTGCATCATACTTGACACCTAGATGAACTCTTTACAGTTGGTTTTTATGGCTGTAAGTCATTGTCTTCAAATGCTAGAAACCTATGTTGCATGTAACTTTAGAGACAGTCCCTAAGTACGCGAATGTCTAATGTCCAACGTCATACCAACTTCATGCCAGCGTTCAGACTAATGAATTATCGCATTGTGTGAATCATTCGCTCGAGCTAAATCAATTTTAATTTGTGTTGACTTGTATGCAATCGCGTCACCGGAAATATCAGCTTTGTGTTTGGTAGAACACCAACGATTTTCACATTTATAAACACAACTTACCACTTTTTGTGTGGATGGAAACTACTTCTTCTTTTCCCTTGGTATTTCCTCTCTGTGCCTTTGTGCGGGTAAAATGCATGGTACCCGCACTCCCCCCACTGCCAGTGCCAGCTGAGGGGCAGTGTACTGAAGGCGCTTGATCATCTTGATGCTGAAAAAAGTGAGATAAAGATATTGTTTCACAAGAATGAAAATAATAAATGACAATATTTCCCAAGGGATTTGATAGGCCCACTTACCATCTCTACAATCAAATGTTCGGGACTCGGAGCAGACTGCAGAACAACCTGTAACTGTAGGCAGTGCTTGGCCTATCAGATTGAAGAAGTATTCGGTCACGTGTCAACTCTCTGATTCTGATCAGAGCCCGTAAGCCAATGAAAGGAAAGTGCGCCAATTTTTAATTTTTGTGTTGTATTACTAGCTCGAGGCTCGAGCCGCTGACTTGATGTATTCACTGGAGATCAAACTTTTGAACAAAGTTTATGTTAGAGAAACAAAAAAATCGTCTTTAAAGTTAATAAAATGGTTGCAAAAGATTGGCTTGTTGAAACGCAAAATTAAATGCAATAACTGCGGGCATAAAATGAACATGGTTGCCTCCCAGTCCAAGGACCTTTACATCTGGTAAGAATAAATGCTTTGTTTGTATGATTTAAGATAATATAAAAATCTTAAATGGTAGCCTATAAAATAGTGTTAGTTGTTATTTTAAGATGTGTTTAGGGGTTATACAAGAAATAATGACATAATGTGTTAAACTTCAAAAGGCTATTTAAATAAATGTGAGAGGTACACGTTTCAAAGTAACAAAAATATGGTGCGGTTGCGGGCTCTATAGTGGCGCACTGTTTCAGAGCATGCAGTTGGCAATGAATACTGCACACCTACGTCAAGTGATTGTCATAGTTCATTAACAGTGGATCATAAGCAATGTATAGCTATTATTGTATTTATGTTGTCATTTAAATGTAGATCGTTGTAAGAGTGTCAATTTATCATGATTATTTCTATTTTATCTAATCAGTTTGAATAAGCAGCTGGAAGTAGTAAAAACAGATATTTCAAGTAAATAGATTTTACTAGTATCTGATTCAGCACAATAATCAGTTGGTATTGGTACTAAACAACATGATTTTTACATAAGCTTTTGTTATATTAATTATATATCCAACTATCGTGTGTGTGTTCCAAGACATATGTTAAAAATGTCAACTTATCATACAGTCTTATGTCCTGAAACTTCCAGGGAGTGTCGACGTAAAAGATGTGGACGGTTGAGAAGAAGTGTTCGGACAAACTCACTTTTCTCACAATCACACTGCAGTCTGTTCACATGGATGAAGTATATACATAGGTAAGCAATGCAAATATATTACATAACTACAGAATTTGACATATTACACTATTTCTATGGTGTATTTTGAGTCCATAGAGCACAATTGCATTACAGCACGTTATCATACTTTATGGTGGCATAAAAAATATTATGGTCAATCTATAGCATATATCCTATTGCAAAAGCATTTCCTGTAATATACCCCACCATACTTTGCCAAATATCTTACAGTAACCCAAAAACTCTAAAACAAACTATTTTTAAAATTGTATCAAGTTGACTATATTTGGACCATACTTTGAATTAGTATTTAGGATGTCTTATAAAACATATAACATAAGCTTCTAACAGAAAATGATGGTGGTGATTATATATGTTTTCACTGTGATGCTTTAAAGTTTAGTCAGTTTCTGTACAGCACTACAGTATGTTGTACAGGGCTGCGTTTCCCAAAAGCATTGTAAGCCTAAGTTGATCGTAGAGACCATTGGTGGCAATTGCTCTACAATTGTTTGACAGAATGTATTAATATGATTATGTTTTTTTATACTTAGAGTCAATAGTAAAAAAAAAACTAGTTTTCAAAATACAGGATACCAGGTACAAATTATGCTTTGTGGCCTGGAGGTTGATGCGCACATTCTCTTTGTGTGAAAATGCAATGTTCTGATTTAATGATAATAATTTTTGTTAATCTTTGTAGATTTGCTCAGGGTTTATATCTACGGCAAGTAGACATGCTTCAAGATGGCATTGCAAAGAGCACAGCGACACTTTCCATGATGTCAAAGAAACTCCGAAGAATTTGTGTACAAAGCCTGGAGAAGCACCGGAAAAAAAAGAGACAGAAAGTTGGTGGAGTTAATGTCCTTGTTCACATTGATGAAAGCAAGTTTTGCCACAAACGCAAGGTAGTGTAATCTAAAAATACAATTTTGACTTTCACTGACATTTTATTTATTTTGTTTAACCTAAAGAAGGGTTATCTCATGCTTAAGTATAATAAAACAGGAATGTGTTCTTAACACAAAAATTAAATTAATATTCAATGTTTAATTCAATATTTTGTTACTTGTTTACAATACATTTTATTAAAGGGTTAGTTCACCCAAAAATGAAAATTCTGTCTTTATATCCTCACCCTCATGATTGTTCCAAACCTGCAAGACTTTCTTTTATCTTTGGAACACAAATGAAGATCTTAATTATAAAATATGAGCGATTCCTGTCCCTCCATTGACAGCTACACAACTACCACTTAAAAAAATTCATGAAGAAATCATAAAACTAAACCATGTGATTCCAGTGGTTTAACCTCAATTTTATAAAATGACGCAAGTGCTTTGTTTCCACAAAAAACACACACATAATTTACCACTTTACCACTTTTTGGGTGAACTGACCATTTAAAGATTTTCTTATTATGTAAGCATTGTTATTGTGTTATATGGAATTTAAAAGAGTTTTAGATGAGAACACCTGATTAGAAATAAATTGATACATGGCTGATACAGAGATTTTCTTTAGTAATTTTTTTTTCTTTAGTAATACTGTTCATGCTGGGTTTTTTTTTGGTAGTATGCAAGAGGACGCTTTGGCAACACCTGGAAAAGAAAGCGAACGTGGGTGTTTGGTATACTTGAGATCAAAGCTGCAAGCAGACGCCCCATTCTTCGCCTTGTGAAGAAAAGAAACAAGGATACCCTTGTTCCCATCATCAGGAAACATGTCAAACGTCAAAGTCTAGTTGTGAGTGATGAGTGGAGAGCATATGCCAGTCTTTCCCAGGAGGGCTACAAGCATGTCAGAGTCAACCACAGCCAGAATTATGTAGATCCACAAACAGGACTATATACTCAAAACATTGAGAGAGCGTGGCAGACTTACAAGAGGGAAGTTTGGCGTATGCGGGGAATCGTTCTGAGAAGGCCTTAAAAAACAGCTCAGCTTCATAGAGTGGACCTACTGGTTAGCCAGAAGATATAAACATGGAGTACTTGGAAGACTTCTCAAGGACATAAGGAATGTTAACCGCAGATAAGTTTAGGAACTTTCTGTAAAACTTACTGTCATGAAAGGCAAAATGTATTAATTAATTATTGTTTGTAGTTTATAACTGTTGATCTTGGCCTCGGGCATTTGAAATGTTGTTGTAGACAAGTATTGCGAGAATTTTCTCGTTTTGAAATGCTCAATATAATGTCACATAATCAGATGTGATCCTGATACCCTAGTAAAGAATGGGTTGTATTATTTGCAGTGTTTTTTTAATTTAATAAAAGTGCATTTTTTCTCTGATGTGCTGCCTATGGTGTTTGTTCTACTTCAGTCAGGTATGCAAAACTGTTCTCGTTTTAAATCGTAATTATGTTGCATATAATTAATGGAAACCTGTACGCAATCTGTTAATAGGTTATAGACTTTCTACTGATATCAACTGTTTTTCACTTTAATTAGATAGTCCTAAATTATATCTACTAACGCTTAGTGGAGAATGTCTATTAATAGTCTACTGATCATAAACAATATATTTGTTGACAAGAAACAGATAAGCAACTAATCTTTAGTTGACTATCAACCGATTATCAACAAATGGTAAACTACAGATTTTTTTTTAAACAGTTTTTATTCAGTTGAAATAATCATTAATGTGATGCATTTGGGACCCCTATACAGTATCATATACAGATCATATGCTGACATGACAGTTGACTTTCAACTGACAGATTGATTTTGAGTTGTTGGTAGACAGCTTAGAAGATGGTCACTCAATCTACAGAAAGTTAGTTGATAATTGGCTAATAACTTGTTGCAAAATAACATTGAAAGTCAACAGGCACTTTTTGTAAAATCTGTACATTAACACTTGAAATGTACCTTATAGTCTATAGGCAGTTAGCTGAACGTGTGTTACTTGTCTGTTGAAACAGTGTTGTTGAATGTCAACTGATGCACTGTTGACAAGCTACTGAATGGCTACTAATTAGTAGTAGAGTCTCAATGAACGGACTATCAAAATAAAGTGTTACCAAATATTGTGCTTTTGTAAAATAAAGAAAATAAAAAGGGTGAGCTTTCAGCAGTCTCTGTGTTCACGAGCATATTTCAGAAACACGTCACTAAAATGAACTGAAACTCCGCAAATACTTTTCACACAAACATGAAACATATGTCTAAAGAAAGCTTAAAATGTCTACTTTTAAATAAAACTATTCAAATTTAAAAGTGATATTCTCCTGCAATGTAATCTGTATGAAACAAAGCGATGTACAGTTTTTACAGGCTTAGCTCATTATAGGTAATGTGATCAAATCCACCAGCAGAGTGCGCCATTCATACACTAATGTGCTGAGACTATCAACGCAAATGTACACGCCCCCGACTGTGAGGTTGTAAACACATTTCATTCATTTTTCTGCACGTTTGCAATGATACAAAGGCCAGAAAGCTCCAGGATATTATGGAAGTTGAACATTTTCCTCAGAAGAAGAGCGGGACTGCGATGAAAGTTTGTATTTTGAAGAGAGACTTGATCCAGCTGAGGATACAATTTCGGATGAGTAAGTCAATTAGTTTTCATTAGTTGACATGCTATTTTATATATACATGCACATGTAAATTGTATGCTGTATGATATAAATATGATATGTAATATGATATAAAAATAATATGAATGTTTAGATTATATTTTAACTAGTGTTTATGCTGCCTCATTATCATCAAAAAAGCTTGTGCTTGCAAATATGTGTTCAGGTTAAATGAGTAAAATACACTTTAAATATGCCTATATTAGATAATCACCATATTATAATGATTTCTGAATGCTGAAAATTCAGCTTTGATCACAAATTGCATTTTACAATATATTTAAATAGAAAACTGTTCTTTTAAGTCTTTATGTAAAGAAAGTATATAGTCAGATTACTTTTTTTTTACTTAAAACTTGATTTGGATCATTAAGTCTCCTCACATTCATTTTCTATCCCTGATTGATAGGCCCAGGGGAGGGTCTTTGTATCCTCAGGTGTGAAATACATCCATATTCATGATAGTTTATTTCAGTGACTTAAAATTTTTGTTTTTTCAAAAACCATGCATATTATTGTTGCCCAGTTTGTGCTGAATGCAGTGTTATCAGACTTTAGCCATTAATATGTTTTTAAGCAACTGAAAAAAAACACAAATGTCAAGGCATGTCAAAACTTCTCCAGGGCCCAAAACACCCTCAGACCCAGAGGGTTAAGAGATGTTAATACCCCATCCCCTAAACTCTGAATTAGCCAGGAATACTAAAAGCAGAAGCTTCATGACCTTTTCTAAAAGCAGCAAGCACCATCTCAAGAGTGTCTGCCACTTTAGGGGGCTGCATATTACAACCAAAAATGGTGCAAAGTAGATGGTGCAGCTGTAAGTACCTGAAGAACTGAAGATTTTATTGCAGAAGGATACATTAAAGTGCCAACTATATGATTTCTTTTTCTCTGTAATTTGCAACATCTCTAAACTCACCAGGGTGTGATCTGAGACTAAGATGTTTCCAACTGAGCAATCCACAACAGATGAAATGTGGGACTTAAAAAATAATTAATTCTATAATAAATATTATGGACTGATGAAAAAAATGTATAGCCTCTACCAGATGGGTTAAAAGGTCTCCAAATATCTGTAAGACCGAGATTGTTACACATCCTGTGAAGCGTCAGTCTTGCTCTAGGGGGCTTACACACTTTTGCTTCACTAAAATCAAGGGCCGAGTCTATCAACAGATTAATGTCTCCTCCCAATATTATATCATGAGGGGTGCCAGCAGATTGGAACATCCCTTCAAAATCTATAAAAAAGCCCTGATTATCAAAGTTAGGTGCGTAAATACTAGTCAAAATCAACCTTTGCCCCTGAAGCTACCTGTAGTGAAAGATGCATTTCTTGAAGAAACACTACAGTATATAATATTTCTTATGTTTAAGAAAAGTAATAACCTTCCTTGTTATTATGGGGTGCCCCAATCCATTCGCATTCCACGTGGGGAGAGAACATCCACTCATATTAACATTTGACATTTTGACATATTAGAAAAAATAGATTGTCTTTCAAAAGCAAGATTATAAAGACCACATTCCAACATTAGTGCAACAATCAAACCCCGAACTTCCCCCAGAACCAAACAAACAGAATAAAGAAAAACGTGCGCATTACCCCCGCACATGACAGCACCAACCGGCGTCCTTCCCTCTAAACTCAAACAGTCCATGTACACCCTTGACAACTTTGCCATCTGATTGCTCAAGTCCGGTGCTTCCATACAAATTGTGTGAGAAATAATTACATAACAGAATAAAATATATAAAACAAACTCCATCTAATAGACAGAATAAACACAAAGAATTTGTGGATTCATCCACATACTGTCCCGAAGGAGTGTTACTCTACAAAACAAGCTCCAGCCTCTAGCGGAACCAACACGCACACAAAAAAAGGAAGTAATAATGAATAAATATAAATAAAAATTAAAGAATAAAAAATATAAATAAATAAATAAAAAAAGTGCAGCAGATGAGAAAAAAAAGTTTCATAAGTGCAGCAGATGAACTAATCCTTCCAATATCCAGCAAAAAAAAATTCACAAAACAAACTCCATCCAATAGGAGGCATAAGTACAAAGAACGAACAGATTCATCCACAACTGACCTGAAGGAGTGTTATTCCACAAAAAACTGAAGCCGCTAGGCGGAAGCATCACAATAAGAAACAAAAAAGGAACCCAGCTTCCTCAGACAATCAAGTGAAGGTTCAGTGAGTCAAGTTCACTTGGAGGCATCGTGAGAATCACACCATGACCTACTCATTCCAAGGACTTTATATAGGACAATGCTTGTTGTGGGCATGAAAATACTTTGCTGCCATCATTAGCATCTATTCTCAGTTTGGCCGGAAACATCAGAGCAAAAGCTATCTTCAATTGATATCAGAATCAGAATCAGCTTTATTGCCAAGTATGCTTACACATACAAGGAATTTGTCTAGGTGACAGGAGCTTCCAGTCAACAACAATACAAACAATACCAAAAACAGCAGCAAGACATAGGTAATTAAAAACAAAAAAGAACACAAAATAAATAATTATACATATACGTACATACACTCACCTTCATACATACCCACATACACACACGTAGTGCAAATCTAATACAATCTGTTATATAAAGAACAAAAAACTGTATATTATGTACAGAGCAATGTAAGTAATGGCAGAAGTGGATAAGTTGGATAATATAAATTAAAATTAAAATTAAACTGTGTATTGCACATAATTATTGCTCAATGGGGCAATTTAATTGTTCATTAGATGAATGGCCTGAGGGACAAAACTGTTCCTGTGTCTGACGGTTCTGGTGTTCAGAGCTCTGAAGCGCCGGCCAGAAGGCAACAGTTCAAAAAGGTAGTGGGCAGGGTGAGTGGGGTCCAGAGTGATTTTACCAGCCTTTTTCCTCACTCTGGAAGTGTATAGTTCTTGAAGGGGGGCAGGGGCAACCAATAATCCTCTCAGCAGACCGAACTGTCCTTTGTAGTCTTCTGATGTCTGATTTCGTAGCTGCACCAAACCGGACAGTTATTGAAGTGCAGAGGACAGACTCAATGACTGCTGAGTAGAACTGTTTCAGCAGCACTGGTGGCAGGTTGAACTTCCTCAGCTGGCGAAGGAAGTAAAACCTCTGATGGGCCTTTTTCACAATGGAGTCGATGTGTTTCTCCCACTTCACGTCCTGTGAGATGGTAGTGCCCAGGAACCTGAATGACTCCACTGCTGCCACAGTGCTGTTTAGAATGGTGAGGGGGGACAATGTTGGGGTGTTCCTCCTAAAGTCCACAATCATCTCCACTGTTTTGAGCGTGTTCAGCTCCAGGTTGTTTTGACTGCACCAGAAAGCCAACCGTTCAACCTCCTTTCTATATGCAGACTCATCATCATCTCGGATGAGGCCGATGACAGTGGTGTCGTCTGCAAACTTCAGGAGCCTGACAGAGGGGTCCTTGGTGGTGCAGTCATTGGTGTACAGGGAGAAGAGTAGTGGGGAGAGCACACATCCCTGGGGGGCACCAGTGCTGATGGTACAGGTGGTGGAAGTGAATTTTCCCTGCCTCACAAGCTGCTGCCTGTCCGTCAGAAAGCTGGTAATCCACTGACAGGTAGAGGTGGGAACAGGGAGTTGGTTTAACTTAGTCCGGAGTATATCTGGTATGATTGTGTTGAAAGCCGAGCTGAAGTCCACAAAAAGGATCCTTACGTATGTCCCCGGTCTGTCCAGATGTTGCAGGATATGATGCAACCCTATGGGAGGGTATATAAAAGGGTATATCAAAGTTTCTTGCAATCCTTGAATCGATCACGTTTCTCTCTTGTCGAATTCACAAAGTCTGGGAACAAGAAAATGTTGTGGTTCTTCCAAGAAAGCCTTCCTTTACTCCTTGCCTCGAGTAACACAAGATTTGTCCAGAACTGATTGGGCCCTCCGCAGATCTATGACCCGGGACTCTGTGATCTCGCTTGATTTCCATCTTATGGCCCGTTATGACGAACGGACTCGGGAAGAGCTTGTCTTGGAATTTCACCATATCTCAGCTTTCCTCATGCTCAGGAATTCCAACAATTCGGACGTTGTTTTGCGATCTACAATTCTCAAGGCCATCCAACTTTTCCAAAATGCATTCCAAGTCGCCTTGGTTGCTAGCATGTTAGTAGCTAATTCCCTATCTGATGACTCCAAAAAAATCGACAATCTTGTAACCAATTCAGAGAATTTCGAGTCCATGGCCGTAATCAATCGACGTAATCAGATCCTCCCAGTCCGCAACGACCTTCATCAGTATTTCAGACATGCTGTACTGTTGCCGCTGAATTTCTTCTGCCACACTGTCCAAACATAGTCCCTGGTGTGCGGCCTTGTCTGGGGTATCAGCTTGAGCACGTAAGTATCTTTTAATGTCACCAGAGCACGAGGCACTTTTGCATGTGGTATTTCAGAGCGAAAACCTGCATCTTACTTTCGTTCTAGTTTAAGCAAGAGCAATCAGTGCTAAAATAGTCCTGCGTCAATATTATTTCAATAAAGTAATTGTCATTCTGTTCTGTGCTTTCACAAAATTCAGTTCTATTACAGTGTTATTATTGTCCAAGCACGCCGTAAACTGAATTTTATTTAAAAGATATGTTTGTGAACATTTTCTATCAATCATGACAGTAGTTATTCATCAAATAATGATTCAATTATGTTGGAGCGTTATAACCTGCATATATCCAGATGCACAGTTTAGACAAGATACTTACTTTTACTTAAAACAGGGACTTTTTTTTTCCCCACTGCTACAGATCAACCAGAATAGGCAAGACAAGGCAAGTTTATTTATATAGCATATTTCATACACATTGGCAATTCAAAGTGCTTTACATAAAAATTATAAAGAAAATACAAAATAAAATAACTTAAAACCAAATATATGGTCCCAAGCACCATGGCTCCATTTCCACTGGGTGGCTTTCATAAAACAATGCAAGTGGACATATGCATTTGGCATTTGATATTATTTTAAACATTTTTGAAGCAATCTGGGTAAATATAAGAGGACTCTATTAAAGTCTGTTGTGAAAGCCACACTTCCTCCAGCCAGGTAGTGGCACTATGACCGTGACCCAAAATAGTCACATCCATGTGTTTAGCCCCCAAGACTAAATATTCATCTAAATTTTGATCTACACATTGCACACAAAAGATATGAGACACTTCCTGTTTCAAATTTTTTTGACATTACTTTAATGCCTCGCCATGGCAACAATGTTAGCATCTTAAATGTCTTGGCATAATGTTGTCTAAATTTGGTGACAGTCTCATGAATCCCCTAGTAGTAGTTAAGTCCAGAGACTGCAATATTTAAACATTCAAAATGACCAATTTCCTGTTGGGTGGAGCTAATAACTATAATTATGATAGTGGTCCAGCTTGATGAGAAATATATATGTACCAGTTTTGTTGACTGTAGGTGAAAATGAGGTGCTACAGAGTCCGTCTTACATGCCCATGCGTGAACATTTGCCCAGCCCTAATGGCCAACAACTCTGATGTTTGTGCAAAATTTCAGGGAATTTTAAGCATGCTATATGCCGCATATACACCTAAATATAGGAAGAAAGGAACAATAACAATTAATACAATGACATAGTAACACTATTTAAGATATTGAACATCACTTGACCAATTTTATCAGCAGTGTCTTGACATTATTCAAAAGAATTTTGAAGCAATTCATGTAAACATAAAGGGGCTATTTCAAATTCTGTAAAAGTGCCATACTTCCTGCTGCCATTTGTTCACGCTATGAACGTGACCCATTATAGCCACATCCAAGTGATCAGCCCCCATTATCAAACATACAGCTGAATTTTCATAAAAATCACACAATGAGCACAGAAGATATAAGGCACTTCCTGTTGATAAATGTATTGTTTCGCCATGGCGACACCATTCAATATATCAAAAATTTGCATCCATTTGCAGTTTAGCATCTACAATGTCTTGGCATGATGTTGCAAAAATTGGGTGCCAGTCACATGAATCCCCTAGGAGTTTTTAAAAGTTCAGAGCCTGCTAATTTCAGAAAATCCAAAATGATGACTTCCTGTTGGGCGGAGCCAATTACTGTGAGAATTAAAGTTGACTGGCTTGATGAGAACAATATATGTACCCATTTTAGTGAATATGGGTTAAAATGGGGGTGCTACAGAGCCCCCCTTACATGCCCATTTTCAAGGGGGTGCTACAGAGCCCCCACTGCAAATTTCACGAATGTTAAGTACCAAGAACCTTGAAAATAATAATAAATATAGCTGCAAGCAGCAATGATGGCCTTAGAACTATGGCGCAATTGCCACCTGGTGGCTCTAGGAAATCAAAGCATGGTGGGTGAATGGATTTGAGAGGGTAAATATATGAGGTCTATTTCAAAGTCACACAAAGTGTCACACTTCCTGTTGTCAGTTGGTGGGATAATGACCCTGACCCACAATAGCCACATCAATGTGATTAGGCAACATAATAATAATAGTTTTATTGCATTATAATAAATTATTAATATAAAAATAAATGTTTTATTTATATAGTGCCTTTCCACAAGCTCAATGACACTTTACACTCCATATACATTTAACAGGACAAAGTATATTAATATACATTTCAACAGAAGTTACAATCAATCAGTAATAGTTAGATAATGTGCTGAGAAAAGATCTGTTAAGCTGAGATTTAAAGACAGAAATAGAGGAGATGTCATGGAGGCTCTGAGGTAGAGAGTTCCACAGTTTAGGTGCAATTACACTGAAGGATCTCCCACCAAAAGTGGATAGATGAAATCTGGGGATAGACAACAATTTGGAATCAGAAGAACTAAGAGTGTGTGCTGGTGTGTAAGGATGCAGCAGATCACATGTATAATGAGGTGCCAGATCATTGAGAGCTTTGTATGTCAGGAGAAGAATTTTAAAATGAATATGGCATGAGACAATGAGTATTGTGTGCAGAATGCTTGGTGTTAGTGAGAAATGCAGAGTTTTGGATGTATTATAATAAGGCAATAGTTTTGGCTGGTAGGCCAGTAAAGAAGCAGTTACAGTAGTCGAGACATGATGTAATGAAAGCATGAACTAGTGATTCTGCATCCTTCAAATTGAGAATGGGGTGAAGTCATGCAATATACCTCCTCCTTCACAGGTTTTTGGCACCAGTGTAAAGGAGTTCAATGAAAAGGAGAAGGCGAGTACCGGCATGAAAATATAAACAACATTTAATTAAATAAAAAGACACACACACAAACACACACGGCAGAGCTGCCCATAAATGCTCTCTCTCTCTCTCTCTCTCTCGCACCACTGTCCGCAGTCAGCCTTCATCCCTCTCGGAGGCTTGATTAGCCTGATAAGGGACCGGGTGTATAGAATCCCGACCCCGCCCTGCGCCCTGTCACATCAGCAAAGGAGTGTTTTGTGGCATACAGTGTCAAAAGCAGAGCTCAGGTCAAACAAGATCAGAATACTGACAAATCCAGATTCAGCAGAGAGGAGGAGATCATTAATAACCTTTAAGAGAACAGTTTCAGTGCTATGGAATAGGCAAAAACCAGATTGGGAGGGGCCATAAATTGGCTGCAAGATGTGATTATAAATGGGAGGCTACATGTTTTTTCAAAAGTTTAGATATAAAAAGCAGGTTAGAAATAGGCCAATAGTTGCAGAGGGAAGATGGATCTAAGTTGTGAACTTTAAGGACTGGTGTAACAGATCAGTAGGAACAATGGCAAGAGATTGCGTTTATCATATGCGACTCAGTGTTTAAGACGGGAGGTTGGGGCAGGGTCCAACTGACATTTGGAATGTAAAATTAGATCAATGACTGATGATGGGCTAGAGGGAGTGAAGGAGGAGAAAGGGTGGATAGGGTGTTCAGACAGACATTCGTGCAGAGGATCTTTGATGTGGATGTTTGTTAAATGGAAACAATTTTATCTTGAAAGAAGTGCAGAAATGAGTCAAACAGTTCAGAGGTGTGTGAATCAGCTGGTTCACCATAACAAAGAGGGCTCTAGGTCTACAACTTGCTTTTTGGATGATAGAGAAGTACATTGAACGTGCAGTGTTGAGTGTTGCGCTGTACTTCTACTGATGTTCTGTAAGAGCTAAGGAATAAACAGTGTAACACCTGCTTTTAAAACGCTTTTGGATGCTACATAATGAATTAAGGGACCAGAGACTTTCGCGGTTCAATGAGCCATGTGTATTACACCCCAAATCACCATACAGACAGTAAACATACAAAGTACATAGGCATCCAGTTGCAAGGCAAACATCAAAATAGTTCAGACTTTCATAGTAGAGTCTTTGGCTACCAAGAGCTCAGTCTTAAGAGTAATAGGAGCAAGGTGAAACAGTACTTAAGTGCAATATGGATGAGGCCACATCTGCCTGAATCCGAGCTTCCAAGTGGCTGTTGGTAATGTGAACAAACTGTAGCTGGTGGAACGCACAATAGATGACAAAAGTGTTGTTGGCAAATCAAAGACAATTAATCCCATTTTGGTCAAGGACCTAGCTATAATTGAGCTGCCTCCTCATGACTGCACGTTGAACCCTATTTGAGCTTAGGAACCTCAGGTTCCTCAAATCAGGGAAAAAAACACTAGACAGCATTGGTGAGAAAGCTTCTCCATGTGGTTAACACATCCTTCCTCCCTCATACTACTTCTTCTATCCTTTTTATGCTACCAGGAATCACACTGGCTAGAGTGCCCCTAGTATATATATATATATATATATATATATATATATATATATATATATATTTAAAGTGAATGGTGACCGAGACTGTCAGTCCCTAACATTCTGTCTAACATATTGTGTTCAACATAATACAAACCTCACACTGGTTTGGAACAACATTTCCCCAGAGCTCCGACACTCTCGTCCGATTTCACTCATTTCAGTCACTTACTGCTGAGATATGTGCACTATCTGCCATTCACTCTATAGGGAATAGTGAATGAGTGAACGATTGTAGAAACAGACACTCTCATAGCCACGATTGCCTCGTGCACATCACACACGGGCGCCCCACACGCCTCGCTGTGCACGTGCAGAAATGCTGTCTGTTCGCGCTCCAGTTGTCGGCCACGTGAATGGCAGTGATTAACTTGGATGTATTTATGGATTTATAGAGTTAATCTGCCTGAAGTAGCTGCGATAGTTTCCAGTACCCCAGCGAGGGCGCCGAGTAAATGCATAAATACTGCTTATGACATGCGGGACAAAGCACACTGATATATTGCAGCACTAATTAAAAAATGTACTCTTAAAAACTGATGTAATAAGTGCCCAGTTACAGAATCACCCTGAAAATGACCATCTCATTACACAGAAAAGCCCGCGTTAGAATTAGAGCCAAAACTTACCTCAGTCTGCTGCCTGAAGTTGAAGTTGTGACTTTAATCTTGAAATATCAGCTTGTCTTGGTGTTAAATGAAGGCATTGCATGAAGGAACTATTCTTTTTTTCACTGTGTGGAATGCAGAAAGTGTTTGACTTTGAAGAGTTTGATGCTGCTTCAGTGATTGAGTGACAGTCTCATTACTCAAGTGGGAGCGTCTCATCACGCACAGCTGTGAACTCCGCTCTCATAAAAGTCCCATTCAATAATCTCTCAATAAATTACACATTCATTCAAATTAAACCCAGTAATGTAATGACAGTAATGCCACACATTGTAAAGAAGTAAAAGTAAAAAAAAAAAATAATTAGAATTGTTCTTGAGTGAGAGTAAAAAGTACCCACTTTTAACTCTACTCTAAAAGTTAATTTTTCCCCAACAAGTTACTCAAGTAAATGTAACTGAGTAAATGCAATGTGTTACTACCCGCCTCTGTTTGTGATAAGGTACCACAGTTTTCTTGTATGACCTACATTAAATTAAAATTCTGTTAGTTTGTGATCCGAGATGCCAATTTGTGTACCAGTTGTAGAAACATTATTAAGACCTGATGTACAAACTAGGTCAAGTATATGACAAAGGGTATGGGCAGAAAACATGCTGTGTTAAATTGAAGCATTTAAGGACATTCACGAGTTCAGTTGTATTTGAACAGTCAGTATCAACATGGATATTGAAATCACCGAGCAGTATATCATAACACAGGCAAGAGTGAGTATTTCACCAAATTCAGAGAAAAAGTGAGGTTGATACTTTGGAGGTCGATAAATCAATAGCACAATGAGAAGAGTTTCACCAACAATCTTGAGAGCCAGACATTCAAAAGATGTGACATTATGATATAATCACCGGCCACAATAACGGCACGCAGCTATATATATCTGAATAACAGGAGGGGCCCGCCAACTATTAACTTAATGCTGCTATTTAATATCTTATTAGATTTTCCAGTGTGTTGTCACAAACACTAAAGACAAGAAATAACTTTTATACCTTTATATGAATTGTGGTTTTGGGTAAATCAGAAGAAATAAACTGAACAATGCATGTACATGAGAAAGAGAATAAAACCAGTACAGTCAACACAATACAACAAAAGACGGTCTGTAAAGTAACCAACAGAAAAAGAATGGCGATGACAATAAAAATAAAAAAGGCTTATCAGATCAGTTCGTCGTAGATGAGTGATTCTTTAGGCAAGTTTGGAATCACAATGAAAGTTTGAAATGGTCAATGTTTAGGATGATGTCCAAATCCTTTTGATGTTGAAGAAAATCCACTCACAAACAATAGAAAATCACCCTTCAAGTGCTCTTCAAATAATCCAATAAAAACAAGATAGTTAAGAGAGTTAAATCCTTGTACTCTGGATATTTGATAATCCACAAGGCAATGCAGTGAGAACAATCCATTGGGGAGAAACCACTTGATATCCACATTAGTAGCGTCCTTGCAACTACATATAAAGTTTCAAGATGACAAAATATAAAACAAGATTTAAAGAGTCCATCTACAAAAAGAAAAAGGATCTAGCATTAGCAATGGAGCTCACAGATAAACTATATACATCAAGTGAAAACAAATACACAACACAAGAAGAAACAAACTTACATGATTGAACTGGAAACAAAGTTTCTCAACCAGGACTCCATTGAGTTTTGCTGGAGGTGCAAGGATAATCCAATGCTTCCCTCTTCCAAACAAACTGACTTCTTCTTCTTCTTCTTCTTGTTAATGGCCGTTTACCCTTTAGGAGTATTACCGCCACCTACTGTATAGCTTACATGGGTGATGCATCTGTATTTTTATAGATTTCTTTTTATATTTTTTTATTATTATCATTCACACACACATATATACTACCCTATATACATATATACACATATACATACATGAGGATGTAATACCCCACCCACCTCAGAGGATCAGAGCCCACGCTTCAGCTGGCGCTGCATGTTCAGCTCCTCCAGCTTCCACGCTGGGCTCCTCAACCACCAGGATGGGCAGAAGCACCACAATCCCCATACATTATATCCTGTGCTCTAGTCCTGTATTCTTTAAAAAGGTTAAAACAGCCCTATATGTCTGAGTATCTCTCAAACCCTTTCCCAAGAGGTCCGTGAGATTTACTGGTCTATCCTTTATGTTATTAAAAAGACTACTGCGTTGAACATCATATTTATTACATTTAAAAAATACCTGCTCTACAGTTTCTAAAACATCACGTTCATCACACATACCATTTTCATGCTTCCCCATTATTACAAGTGTTGAATTTAATCCTGTGTGTCCCAGTCTTAATCTAGAAATCATTACTTCTTCCTTTCTATACCTTCCAAACAAATAAAATTGTTCTTTTCCTACTAATTTTGCAATATTATATTACCATCTCCCTGTGATGCTATTTTCCCATCTTTGTTGCCATAAATGTACTAGTTTCTTTTTAATCACTGATTTTACCTCACTTCTCCCAAGGGGTACTTTAATATCCACCAAGTTTTTCTTTAATGCTTTTTTTGCTAACTTATCAGCTATTTCATTCCCTGCTATCCCAATGTGTGCCGGTATCCTCAGTATCAACAGAAGTATACTGTTAGACCCTCTGCTTTCAATCTGTACAATAATGTATAGATTTCCATCAGTAGATGTTCTCTGTCAGTTCTTGTAGACATTATACTTTTAAGAGCTGATGATGAATCTGAGCAAATTACAGTCCTAATAGTCTGATCAATCCATTGTAGCCCTACTATTATAGCAATTAATTCTGTGGAATATACAGACAATTTATCAGTTATTCTAAGACTTATTTTGGTTTTAAAACTCGGAATATATACTCCTATACCAACTTTTTCATTAAATGGATCTTTAGATCCATCTGTAAACATCTGCATAAATGAGTAAACATTTTCTCTCATAAACACATTGATTTCATTACTACTATTATACCCTTCTTCTGCTTTTTCCCAGGCCTCTAATAATCTCATTTCAATAATAGGTTCAGGAAAGTTCCATACTGGCACACCATGTAATGGCATATTAGGGCAGATAAATTCATTCTCCAGAAAACAACCCTTGACCCACTGTTCATACTTCCATCCAAAGATATTTCCTCCATTATTTTTATATTCCCAGCAATCTTTTAAACTGTGCGTGTGCGATGATTGTTGTCACTTCCTTGCAAGTTAACCCAAAACATAATAGTTCGTTTTTCCCTTCTAATGGCATCTCCCCATTTCAACCCTGATGGCATCTAAAGGGGTTGATCGTATTGCTCCACAACAGATTCCAAGTGCTCTAGACTGTAAATTATCCAATATATTCAGTTCTGATTTAGATGCAGCCCCATACACTGCACATCCATAGTCTATACAAGAACGTATTAAAGCCTGACAGGGCCGGTTCTAGACATTTGGAGGCCCTAGGCAAAATGTATGTTGGAGGCCCCCCACCATGCCCTCCTCCCCTCCACCTTTCAGAATTCACGAGTTCACACTTACATCAAATTAAATAGAGTAAAGATTATGCGTATTTGGCATGCTGTCCAGGGGAGGGCTCCAGGCTCTGAATTTTGGCCAGATTTACACAGTATTACATTGGATTGCATTGGATTTTGGATTGTGTTGTTTACATCCAATAAGAGATTATTAAAAATCAAAGTGAGGAGATGGGGGCGATGGAGGGATGCTGATAAACTGTCAATGAACAGAGGTAAGTCTGCAGTATATATACCTCTTATCTCGTTGATTATCTGAATGTGCTCCTCCCGAACTTTGTTAATAAAACATCATTTAATAAAAAAGACTTGAAAACAAATATGATTCCTAACCATTTTATTTATACAAAACCTGTTATCAGAATTTTTATATTTTTACTTAAATGTGCATATTAATGTAACTTTAATTAACGTAAACAAAAAAAAAATAATCTGAAAAGTCATCTTTTTTTTTTTTTTTTTTAGCAGTCAGGATGTTTTTTGCAGTAATTTGTTCAGTAATTTATTTATGGTAACACACTAACCCACTATTTGGGATAATGAACAGTTTTGTTTTTGATAGACTAAATATAGTCATATTAGGTATGTATTGTAGAGAAATACCTTATGATACACAAATCAGCTGCTAGTGGAAGTGAAAAGACAAGTTAATTTCGTCAACTGTAATTGTGTGCTTATTCATATGCTTAAGATTGCATACTTATTTTCAATAAATATTGCAACAGTATTTATGATTGGAAAACGAAAAAATGAAGTCTATTATGGTCTATAATCTATTATGATAGACTAGAGCAGTTAATGTAGGCTAAACATCTGCGTTTTAGAAGATATACAGACTGTTTTAAAACATAATAAACAATGCTTTAGTATAGTGCGTTTGCTCTTTGACTGACAAACTTGACTTTTTCTGTAGTGTTTTGCGAGTCAGCTCCTGACTAGGGCTGGAAATCGATTATAGCTACATACGCTCGGATTCAAAGTGTCAGAAGTGAATTCAGTCCATCAACGGTGCTCGCGCTCTTTTGAACTGGAAATAACCGTCAAATGATCTATCTCAAAATGACGCTGATCGTTAGAATCAGTTTATTTTTTACAATAGGCTACATTACAATCACTCAAAAATAGATGATACCTGAATCACGAGCTGCACTTTCTTTGCGTGCCTGCTTAGCCTTACGCTTAACAGCCCCTGAAGGATGAGTTCGCTTCGGCGCCATCAGATAAATTTGCAGAAAAGTTGGATTTTATTCATCTACAATCTCTTCATTCATAAATTCAGAGGTTGGGAGTGACTCGCATGTAAACGGTGATATTAATTGGTTTAACTACATGTGAATGACAATTGTTATATCCAATGGACAAACAGCATAGAATTTTGCTGCTCTTGATTGGTGGATAAGCATGTGTATATTTTGGAGGCCCCACCTCCAAGGCCGAGGCCCTAGGCAACTGCCTAGTTCGCCTATAGGTAGCGCCGGCCCTGAAGCCTGATATACATGTAACAGTGAACTCTTGCTGCCTCCCCATTCATACTTGGCTATTGAATACATACAATTTATTATACCTTTACATTTGTTTTCAATTTTCTTAATATGTCTCTTCCATGTTAATTTCTCATCAAAGATTAATCCAAGATACTTGAATTTGATCACTCTTTCTAGTGGTTGATCATATAATTTCAAAATCATTTGTTTCATTTTCTTTTTCTTTGTAAAAATCATATACTGAGTCTTTGGTACTGGACATTTTAATCCCCAATCTATTGACCATTCTTCAACTTCACTTATTGTTTCTTGTATTCCTTTAACTACATTTCTTAAATTCCTACTTTTCCATACTGCTCCATCATCAGAATATAATGCCTTTCCAATATTTGGATTAACTTTTTCATATATATCATTAATCATTAAATTAAATTGGACTGATGACACTTCCTTGTGGAGTCCCATTCATAATATCATACGGTGCTGACATTTCTTCCCCTATTCTTACCTGGAATGTACGTTCAAATAGGAAATCTAATAAACTGACTTCTTCTATCATACTACCAGATTAAATACAAGGAGTTTTAGCGCTCAAGCGCCCCCTAGTGATGAGTATGATACAAAATACAAGGGTAACAGCTAAGACTGTTATAATGAAATTCAGTCAAAACCACTCTCATGCCATCTTGACAAACAACAGCTAGTCCACCCCCCTTTCCATGAGGTCGGGGTTTAGACAAATATTTATATCCGTGCGGAGTAAGCGAGTTTAGTGGTAGAAAGTCATTAGGTGTTTGCCAGGTTTCAATTAGTAGTAGAATGTCCAGTTTTTTCAGTGATGAATTCATTGAGAATTGATACTTTGTCCGTTAGAGAGGGACAGTTCAAAGTGCCAAATCCTGACAAACAAATCCGAAGTGTTTTGATGTGAAGTAGTGATCGTCTTTAGTTAAATGCCTCAGTGAAAGTGAGTTTGAGTGCCTTGATGATGCAACATCAGTTTTACAGCACCACCTTTTTGTCCATATGAACGATAGACAGACTGGAGATTTAGTGGTGAGCAATGGATATACCATGGCTGCCGGAAAATTCAGAGTTCACGACAGAGTTTGTTTGTCTAAACGGATGGCAGTTTAAGACTCTAAGTCGTGAGGTCAATAGTTGGATTTCCATGACATGAATGCCAAGGATGAGAGCAAGGAAGAAAAAAAAAGCTTAATAAATGATATCAAGATGTGTTCATATTTGAGATATAGAGCAAAAACAGCCATGAGATGCCAGCTACAGCAGCCACAATCAACGATATTGATATGACCAAACATACTGCTCAAGTTTGATCTAAATCTGTTAATGCACACAGAAGGTATGAGACACATCCTATTTCCCTTTTTTCACCATAAATGTATTGCCTTGCCATGGCTACAACGTTCGAGATATCAAAAACTTAGTTTGCAATTTAGCATCTACAATGTCTTGGCATCATGTTGACCAAATGTGGAGAGAATTGTATGAATCCTCTAGGAGGATTGGACATAACCATTTTATCCAAAACATCAAAAATAGGGGATAATGAGGAAAACACCCAACTGATCCTCTATTTTAATGTGATCATGTAATAAAAAATTTCTAATTTCAATAAAATATTGATACTAATTCATTGTTATGCTATCAAAATCGAGCCCATCCACACCTTAATCTGTGAATCACAGCCAGAGCTCTCATTCAACACAGATCAGACACACCGTGGCAATTGGCTCGTTTGAGATGAGCAAGTTCCATGCAGAATCGATCACCGGTGATCACCAAGAGGTGCATGCCAATTAGAAATCTGTCCGACTTGCAGTGATATCATGATGTATTTCAAAAATATTATTGTTCTTAAAGTCATATTTAGGATTGCAGCGGTATAACGGTTTCACGGAATACCATGGTTTGAAAATTGTCGGTTATCATGTTACCATGTACATTTGCTTATCTACGGTATTGAGAAAATATTCAACCGGACAGAGAATCTCACCTGCACGTGCGCATCTTCTTTCCTCCTCGTCTGCCTGTCAGTCTCAACAACTTGCACCACACACACACACACACAAACACACACACACGCGAGGGGGGTCTGACATAAGTGAGTGTGTGTGTGTGTAAGTTAAAGCAGTGTTACTCAACTGGTGGGTTCTATTCGGACTGGGTCGCTGACAGCAGGGAAAGAACAATGCCATGGTTCTCCAATTGAAGATATTTCAGCGGCCGCCCAAGTGATAGCCTATTTAGGACTGCTGAAGCAGATTTAATGATAATCTGGCAATCAGTTAAAGGCTTCTCATCTGCACTTTCACACGAGTGTAACGGAACCAGTTTGTGATCATGATCTGCTCTTCTTCGTCTGACGTACACATGCAACAACCAGGCTTCCCTTCATATTGCGGAGCGCAGACCTCAAAACTGATGTGAACAATTTCAATTCTAGTTTAAAGCGTGACGGAGGAAGTCAAGTCAAACCTCTCAAACAGTAACAGACCTGACATGCCAAACAGCACTGAGGAGCAAAAGAGTAACACTGTGCAATGCGCCAAAAAATACAATAATTACACATCATCACCTTTACAAAACTGTTACACGATTTCACATGAGTAAAAGTAACTGTTATATTATGTTTCATATGAAATAATCTAAAGTTAGAATCTATTAGACCTCATTTTATATCAACAGTGGCAGTTTTAGTTAAACTTTCAAGATGTGTTTCAGCTAGTATTTATTTTTCATAAATGTATTATTATTATTACTATTATTTAAGCTACACTGACCTAATCATGGTAATGAGGAGCCTTTCCTCCAGTGTAATATGTATATTCTGTTTTAATAATGTTTGAAATAGGATAATAATGGGCTCATAGATGTAAATATGCTCTTTAATTTTAAAAAGAGGGGAGGGAAAACTTCAACAACAAAAATAATGTCACTTGATGCATGTCCTTGTACTGGAAAACCATGAACAAATCTATACAACATAAAAGGAAATGCGACCCAGGATACATTAAATACAGGTTATGTTTAATCTATGACTTCTGTCCTGAAGCAAAACCAGTAGAGAATCACTGAGTTAAAGATACAGACAGGAGCAGTATACAGTATATGATCATTATTAATAATCATAGGACATTAAAGATCACACAAATGTTATTTTTCATTTAATAGTTAATTTAACATGCTTTAATTCAGTTTATTGTCATATTTCTGTTAGCTTTCTTATTTTTTCTATTTAATTTATTTTCAAAAGGGAGACTTTTTTTTTACAAATACTTCAATAAAAAATAGTTTCAAATTTCAATTAAAATAAAGCCTTCAATCCCCCCAAAAAACCCTTCTGTTTTCACTCTTTTAAGGATCATTTTAACTGATAATAATAATTGTGTAATACCATATACCGTGAAACCATGATATTTTCTTAGATGTTATCATACCATGAAAATCTAATATTTTTGAAACCCAATTCATATTGTGTTTTTATGTCAATTTTTGCCTAGTTTACTCAGATAATTGTGCACCTGTGGACTTTTGGGAATCATTCACCAATGGAGCTTGGCTGTCCTCTATTGGACATTGCTGGTACTGCATCTGAGCACACTGCCACTCGACCTAAAATTTGGAATAGAACTGACTTTCATTTTCTAGTATTTTTAAATTTCAGTTGATATTTTTATTATATTTTATTTATTTAAAAAATAAAACTTTTGTGCAGTACATTTTCATTATAATAAACTTATAAGATTTCTATAGCTTTTTATGTCACTTTAAGACTGCTTTCACTTGCAATGGCAACAGTATTTAAGATATAATATATCCCTTTAAGTTTTACATCAGCAGTGTCTTGACATTATTCTAATGAATGTCTTGGCATAATATTGTCTAAGATTGGTGCCAGTCACATGATTCCCCTAGGAGGAGTATTCAAAAGTTCAGGGCCAGCAATTTTCAAAAAATACACATTCAATCCAAAATAGCCAACTTCCTGTTGGGTGGAGGTAATGACTGTATCTTTGAAAGTTGTCCAGCTTGATGAGAACAATATAAAATTACGCAGTACAATCAGTAAGTGCAGCAAGTCAAGTCAAGTCAAGTCAAGTGGTTTTTATTGTCGTTTCAACCATATACAGTTAGTACAGTACACAGCAAAACGAGACAACGTTCCTCCAGGACCATGGTGCTACATAAAAACAACAAAGGACCAACATAGGACCACATGAGACTACACAACGAAATAAAATACCTATATAAACTACCTATATATACCTATATAAAGTGCACGTGCAAACATGTGCAAAAAGTACAGGACAGTACAACAAATTACTGACAATGAACAGGACAATAGACAGTGCAGCGCCGACCAGTACTCAGTAGTGCAAAAAGATGACAGTTTCTAAAAATGTAAACATAACATACTATGAGATAATGTTCTATGCACATAGCAGTTATTGAGGTAGCAGACAGTTATAAAGTGACTGTAATTAAAGTGCAACTCAGGACACGTGTGTGTCAAACCAGTCTCTGAGTATTGAGGAGTCTGATGGCTTGGGGGAAGAAGCTGTTACACAGTCTGGCCGTGAGAGCCCGAATGCTTCGGTACCTCTTGCCAGACGGGAGGAGGGTAAAGAGTTTGTGTGAGGGGTGTGTGGGGTCGTCCACAATGCTGGTTGCTTTGCGGATACAGTGTTTTTTGTAAATGTCTTTGATGGAGGGAAGAGAGACCCCAATGATCTTCTCAGCTGTCCTCACTGCACCTCCCGCTGCACCTCCTCTCTGTATGCTGACTCGTCGTTCTTGCTGATGAGACCCACCACGGTCGTGTCATCGGCGAACTTGATGATGTGATTCGAGCTGTGCATTGCTGCACAGTCGTGAGTCAGCAGAGTGAACAGCAGTGGACTGAGCACACAGCCCTGGGGGGCCCCAGTGCTCAGTGTGGTGGTGGTGGAGATGCTGTTCCCGATCCGGACTGACTGAGGTCTCCCAGTCAGGAAGTCCAGGATCCAGTTGCAGAGGGAGGTGTCCAGGCCCAGCAGGTTCAGCTTTCCAATCAGGTGCTGGGGAATGATTGTGTTGAATGCTGAGCTGAAATCTATGAACAGCATTGAGCGTATGAGTCCTTATTGTCTAGGTGGGTTAGGGCCAGATGGAGGGTTGTGGTGATGGCATCGTCCGTTGAGCGGTTTGAGCGATACGCAAACTGCAGTGGGTCTAGTGAGGGGGCAGCTGGGTCTTGATCTGCCTCATGGCGAGCCTCTCGAAGCACTTCATGATGATGGGTGTAAGTCGCGACGGGACGGTAGTCGTTGAGGCAGGACACTGAAGACTTCTTTGGCATGGGGATGATGGTGGTGGCCTTGAAGCACGTTGGAGCGGCGGCGCTGCTCAGAGAGATGTTGAAGATGTCGGTAAGAACATCTGCTAGCTGGTCTGCACATCCTCTGAGCACTCTACCAGGAATGTTGTCTGGTCCAGCAGCCTTCCGTGGGTTGACTCTATGTAGAGTTTTCCTCACATCTGCCGTGGTAAGACAGAGCACCTGGTCGTTGGGAGGAGGGGTGGACTTCCTCGCCATCACGTCGTTCTGCACTTCAAACCGAGCGTAGAAGTCGTTCAGCGCATCTGGAAGGGAGGCATCTTTGTCACAGGCAACTGATGTTGTCCTGTAGTTGGTGATGGCCTGGATGCCCTGCCACATGCGCCGCGTGTCACCGCTGTCCTGGAAGTGACTGTGGATTCTCTGGGCGTGTGCGCGCTTTGCCTCTCTGATTGCCCGTGACAGTTTGGCCCTAGCTGTTCTTAGGGCTGCCTTATCGCCTGCTCTGAAGGCGGAGTCTCGGGACCTCAGCAGCGTCGCACCTCCGCAGTCATCCACGGCTTCTGGTTGGAGCGTGTGGTGATGGTCTTGGAGAAAGTGACATCATCAATGCACTTGCTAATGTAGCTGGTCACTGATGCTGTGTATTCCTCCAAGTTGGTAGAATCGCCATATGTTGCAGCCTCCCTGAACATGTGCCAGTCAGTACACTCAAAACAGTCCTGAAGAGCAGAGATGGCTCCTGCTGGTCAGGTTTTCACCTGCTTCTGAAGCGGTTTTGTGCGTCTGACGAGCGGTCTGTATGCTGGAATTAACATAACAGAGATGTGGTCTGAGTAGCCGAGGTGGGGGCGGGGCTCCGCCCGGTGCAGCGCCTGGGATGTTTGTGTAAACAAGATCAAGCGCGTTAGCCCCTCTCGTTGCAAAGTCCACATACTGATGGAATTTAGGGAGCACTGTCTTGAGATTTGCATGGTTGAAATCTCCGGCGACAATAAACAGTCCGTCGGGGTGAGCGTTCTGCAGTTACGCTCATAGCCCCATACAGTTCACAGAGCGCTTCCTTAGCGTTAGCGCTGGGGGAATGTAAACTCGGTTATGCAAACAGTGGTGAATTCCGTGGTAGATAAAAGGTCTGCATCTAACAGTCACAAGCTCCAACAGCGATGAACAGTAACTAGAGACTAGCATAGAGTTCTTGCACCATTCGTGTTGATGTAAACACACAAGCCACCACCGCGAGTCTTACCGCAGAGAGCTGTATTTCTGTCGGCACGAAGCGAGGCGAGCTCGTCTAGCTGAATGGCGGCATCCGGAACTCTGTCGCTGAGCCACGTCTCCGTGAAAACAAAGACGCAGCAGTCTCTAAACTCACGCTGCGTAGCCTGCTGGAGTCGGATATAGTCCAGTTTATTGTCCAGGGAGCAAATATTTGAGAGCAGGATAGGCGGGAGAGCCGGCCGGCTAGGGTTTGTTTTAGCCTAGCATGGACCCCCGCCCTCTTTCCGGCTTCGCTTTCTCGCACACCACTTACGACGTCCTCTCCCCGGCCACCGGCATCAGGCGAAGCCGAGGGCTGGAGGCCTGGTCTCCGCAGCAAGCCGAGTACGCGTAGCGCCTCCTGCAGGTCATCATGCAGCTTGGTTTTTGCATGAGTCTTATATTTCAGTAGTGTCTGGCGATGGTAGACACGAACACCGGTTACTCCGATGTCCATGTGTTGCAAAAGTCGGGCTTTTTTAACAAAAATAGCACCATTGTGGATCCGGAGTGGCCGCTGCGTGCTACCGCGCCGCCATCTTGGATCAATTTGAGCACAGTGCCCAGTGAATAAATGCATAGCTAAACATGCATAGCTAAACAGATGTTTTTCAGTCTGGATTTGAATGTGGCTAATGTTGGGGCACACCTGATCTCTTCTGGAAGATGGTTCCAGCTGTAGGTGGCATAATAGTTAAACACAGTCTAACTCACTTGTTTTGAGTGAACCCTTGGAATTTCTAACTGACTTCATATTAATGATCTGAGTGGTTTGTTAGGTTTATATTCAACAAGCAATGTAATTACTGTAGGTCGTACGCCATTGAGTGATTTAGAAACGAGTAATAGTACTTTAAAATCAATCCTAAATGTAACTGGAACCCAATGTAAAGACATGAGGACTGGAGTAATATGCTAAGATCTTTTGGTTCGGGTGAGAATCCTGGCAGCCGCATTCTGAATGAGCTGCAGCTGTCTAATGATCTTTTTGGGAAGGCCGGTGAGTTTTCCAATCTGTCAAGTAGAATGTTGTGGTCAACAGTGTCAAAAGCAGCACTGAGATCTAATAATACCAGCACTGATATTTTGTCTGAATCAGTATTTAGCAGAATATCATTAAGTATCTTTACATGCGCAGTCTCTGTGCTGTGATGCGGTCAGAATCCAGACTGGAAATAGTCCATGTAGCCATTCAAGTTTAAGAATTAATTCAACTGATAGAAATCAACCTTTTCAATAATCTTGCCAATGAAAGGAAGATTTGTGATTGGTTTGTAGTTGTTTAATATAGAGTTATTCAGATTGTTCTTTTTTAGAAGGGACTTCAGAAACATGCCTGAAAGGAGTGAGGCATTGATTATTTCTAACAGATCTTTTTCTAAACAGTTAAACACAGGTTTGAAAAATGGTGAGGGGAGTGTGTCAAGACAGCAGGTTGAAGTTTTAAGATGCTTTTCTGTTTCTTCCAGGGTTTTGCCATGAATTGCCTCAAAATCAGACATAGTGACTCATTTCTGAAGTTTTTGTGGCGGGTGCTGTCTGACCCCAGTGCAACATCAGGATGAGTTGATCGCCATTTTAATATCATGAAAAATGATGTAAACTCATTGCATTTGCTGTCAGAGAGCATTTCACAGGGAGCCTGTGTTAGGGGGTTTGTTAGTTTGTCTTCAGTAGCAAAAAGAGTGCGGGTGTTGTTTATATTGCTGTTTGTAATGTTTGAGAAGAAAGTCTGCCTAGCTGTTCCAGATTGAACTTCAAGTTTTGTTTTCCGCAACATACATTCTGCTTTCCTGCATTTTCCATTCATACTTTGTACTGCTGTTGTTTTTCTCCAAGGTGCTTTATGCCTCCCAGTAATCTTCCTGACCTTTACAGGAGCAATGCCATCAATAGCACTTTTATCTTTTAAGTTAAATCAACATCAACACAAATATTATGTGGTCGGTGCGGAACTCCAACAATCCAACAGCAGCTATCTCACTTGATGCTGAGAAAGCATTTGATAGGCTGGAATGGAGGTATATGTTTCATACGCTTAAAACTTTTGGATTCGGTCAAACATTTCTCAGATGGATAGATATTATTTACAAAGACCCACAGGCCGCAGTGAGAACAAATGGTTTGATTTCCTCTTATTTCACACTTCGGAGAGGCACCAGGCAGGGCTCTGCATTATCGCCAGGGCTTTTCTGTCTGGCTCTTGAGCCTCTTGCGGCAGCTATTCATGAGAATCTGAATATTCAGGGAATTAAAATCAATGGGTCTACACATAAGCTTCTGCTGACGACATTTTGTGGCTTGCCTCGGACCCGGCCAGATCTGTCCCGGCACTATTGGATGTTATTGAATCGTTTTCCAAGATATCAGGGTATAAAGTCAACTGGTCTAAGTCAGAGGCCCTTCCACTGACTTCATACTGACCAAAAACCCTATTTCAGTCGGGGCTGTTTCAGTGGCCTATTGAAGGCATAAAATATCTTGGCATTCTCTTCACTCACCAAATTGATAAAATAATCTAAAAGAATTTGGAACAACTTATTAATAAAATCTCATTAGATACTGATAGATGGTCATCACTATTCTTATCATTATGGGGAAAGGTCAACGTCCTGAAGATGAACTGTATCCCGAGATTGAACTATTTGCTTCAATGTCTTCCTATTGCAATACCCCAAAAGTACTTTAAAAGGTTTGACCAAATATGCAAAAAGTTCTTATGGAATGGTAAACGTGCAAGGATAAAATTGGAAAGGCTTCAGCTGCCAATCAATAAGGGTGGCATGGGCCTCCCCAAACTAGCCCTGTATCATTATGCCTTCTGCCTGAGACATATAGCTCAGTGGACACTGCCACCTGAGAGAGCCCCTCCCTGGTTTGAGATTGAACGGAGATGGTTCTCCCCACATACACCTATAAATGCTCTGTCTAGCAATATACCCTCCAAATTAAAATCCCACTCTATCATACCCAACCTTTGTAACGTGTGGAAAAAGTTTTCCAAAGCTTTTAATATCAATGTCTATCTTAATTCTGAATCTTGTATTTGGAATAACCCAAAGTTACGTATTAATAAACATTCCCTCCTATGGAAAGATTGGGTAGAAAAAGGAATTGTTACACTAGCAAATCTATATGAGAGGGACAACATAAAGTCATTTGAAAGGTTGGCTGGTGAATACAATCTGCCCAGAAATAATTTTTGGAAGTATCTACAAATGCGTCACCTGTTAGTTACTGTCATAGGGAGAGGAATAGAACCTCAGCAATCAAACCTTCTCTCTCAGACTACGAAAATAATGGGTTTGGGGCATGAGGCTGTTATCTTTTATGCAATGTTACTCCAACAGACAGTTACCATATCTTATACAACAATGCTAACTTGGTCGGCAGACTTGAACATTGATGTCACACATAAGGAGTGGGATCGTATTTGTGAAAACACTAAGAGGGTTTCAAGAGACATTAAAATTTGATTAATCCAGTTTAAGATTCTTAATCGCTTTTATTGGACTCCGACCCGACTGTTTAGGCTGAAGCTGAGGGATAATGCAGACTGCTGGAAGTGCTGCAGCTCTGAAGGGACTCTTCTTCATATGCTCTGGGAATGTCCCTTGATTCAGAACTATTGGTTAAAGATTCATGATCGCATTGAAAAATTACTCAGACTAGCTTGGAATTCTGCCCGAGGCTGTATGTATTAAATGATCCACAAATTACATTGAATTGTGGAGCAGCAGACTTTATTCAGACCAGTATAATGGTTGGAAAACAAATATTAATGAGAAACTGGAAGAACCCAGGTGAGCCCTCTTTCCAGGAGTGGAGCACGGAGTTGGCGAAAGTGGCATCATACGAAAAAATATCTTTCAACATCAATGATAGGGCGGAAAAGTATGTGGCGAAATGGGGAAAATACGTGTAATATATTGCTACCTAATGAGAGCTTGGTGATTATTGTAAAACTGTACATTTGATCCATGTGTGTTCTTAGTATTTATTTATTTATTTGTATTTATTTATATTTATCTGATTTCTATTACCTCTTTTGGCTTATTCCTTTTAGTATTGTTTTTTTATTTATTTAAAATGTATCATCACTATGGGATATATGTTAAGATGTCTATTGTAATGATGTCTACATTATTGACTACAATGTAACAGTGGTGTTCAAAAACTCAATAAAATACAAATTATAAAAAAAAAATTAAAAAAAATCAACATCAACACAGTCTGTGGATATACTTGGTGTTATACATATAGCCTTCATAAATTGTGCACTTGTATATTCATTTATGTACCTCTTTTTGACAGAGACATCTGTCAGAAAATACAGAGATGGTCAGATAGCCTTAATAAGCCTATGTCCTTAATAAGAGTGGATGAAATGTTCAAACCTTACTGATGAGTAGATCAAGAGTGTGTCCCTGATTGTGTGTGTGTGTGTGGGTGTGTGTCCATCTACATGCTGTGTCAGATCAAAAGTGTTTAAAAGTGTTGTGAGTTCTTTTGCAGTGTTGTGCCCGGAATTATCTGTGTGAATGTTGAAATCCCCAGCAATAACAAAACAGTCAAATTCAGAGGAAGTTGCTGACAACAGTTCTGTAAAACCAGAGTATTTTTAGTACAATACTTACCGTAGATATTCAAAGGTCAAGTGATCACCAAGTGACGCTTGCATTGAAAGACATCTTTAAATATCGCATCTAATCCTCCACCTCTCCTTACTTCTCTGCAGGCACTCATATAAGTCAAATTTGGAGGGGCCGATTCATTGAGGACTGTTACACTGCAGCTGTCATTTACAAACATAAAATCCAGGTTGTTAGTTAATTGAATAAAAATGACAGCCGTTATCAGTTGTCTGTTTTTGGCCCCACAGCAATAGGTTTGCCATACGTCTTGAGAAGGCCTGAGTCTTTCTATCATTTAACATAACAGATATTGAAAAAGCCACAGGCACATCGGGTTCCTGCTTGTTCTGTAAACATTTGTGAATGTTGCTTCTTCTGTAGCAAGGACCTGATATACATCACTGAGAGCTGTTATCAGTAGTCTGTTGTTCACCGAGAGAAGAAGGTCTAGTACTACTGCAGTTTCCACAGGGATTAATCACTAGCGGCTTTAAACCACTATAACAAGAATTTCAAAAGTTCTGCGTGTGATGCTGGTTAGAATCTACCTTTTCCCGATCTTACCCACTCTTCTTCTGATCCCCATCCCATGTCAGCAAAGACAGACACTTTCTTTTTATAAACATTAACAAGATATTTTCCAAATACCATGTGTTACCAGACCAACAAATGTCTTGGCTATGAAAATGGCTATTTTCTACTATTGGTCCCACTCTTCCCATCCCCAGCATGAAGACACATTTTCTTCTATTAAACATTAAAATACAATATTTTAAAGGGTTTTGTGGAGTCACATTTAAATGTGTGAGGCATGTTAAACATTTTGTTACACATTTTAATGCATTATTTAGGACTTTATTAAAATACCATTGAACACTTTTAAGCACATCGAGACGTATACTTTTTTTACTGTTTAGATATTCATTTGAAGTGAAAAATGTATTGTGTTGGGGTTGTTGTGACTCCAAAAGATTATTGGAGATTTGGACCGGATCTTTGGATCAGGACAAACCTAGAATTATTTTTTTTTAACTTGAATAAGATGTACACACTTCCCTGCATCTTGTGCCAGTGGATTCATATTTAATTGCAGTGGTGGTGACTCACATCATATTTGATCAACATGATCAAACTGAGGAGCAATGTTAAATTAAAAAAATAAACGTATAATAAATAAAAGTAATAAAATACATAATGTTATTTAACTGAGTTGAAAACATACTAATAACACCTGCAATTACCTTTATATATACAGTATACTTTGAATATTTGTATTAAAAAAAGAATGAACATGCAGATGACTTTTATGCAGTGGTCAAGTGAATCTGTGATTTTAATTTAATTTGAATAGCTAACTTTATATGAATTGTCCAAACGAATCATTACAACATACTGACTTCTGTCCCTTGTGTTTGCACTTAAATGCGCTGGTGGAATCCCAGACGTAATGACGTAGAGAGAACCCCCACTTTGCAGCACAATGCAGCGGCAGGTGAAATAAAAGTGAAGCAACAGAGACCAAAATCTTCCGAAGTTTTCCTCAAGATGTCATGCTCTTTATTTACAAGCGTCGTGGGGTTCATTGTCTCGGTTCGCACTGCTGCAGCAGGTGCAATACAATGTGACCAAAAGCAATACTGTTGTAATCTAACCACTGCTTGTTGTAAAAAGTAGCTTGTTTATGGAAAAGCTACACTGTTGTAAAAACAAGTAAACTATTCTCACACTATTGTACTACAATGTAATTAAGGAGCATTCGTTTTGAATGTTGAAAAGAACTTCATCAATATCAAATGTTACTAATTATGTGCTCAAATGTGTATTTATGCAATAATGCCATATCGTTCATCTGCTAGTTGCATTTTACTTTTCCACATGTATCCAAACCTGGATAACCAAGATAACCTGCTTTTCAAGATAAGCACCCTCTGTAACTTTCAGGACATATCACATATTATAATAACAACAAAACAATCACTTTACATTTTATTACACAGGGTTTCAATTGAACCACTATGTTAATCTATCACTACCGACTTGCTGGGTCAATTAAAACAAGGGTTAACACCACCATTAATTGAATGCATTATTGCTTTCAGTAGGGCTAACAAATACAAATTATGAATGTTTACAATGTATTGTCATGTTGATTGTCAGTAAGATGGTACACTTAAGCAATATAAATTAAGCTGCGGTTTACATTTATTGAAATAGGCTGACATTCAAGCATTTTCTTCTGTATGCCAATGGTAAATGTATATGCTAGCTAAGCTATAACTTTAATGCAGCCAATAATTTTGTATTGTTAGATCTCCATTTACACATAAAAATAATAATAATAAGAATAACAATGTTAACTACAATAACTCCTACTTTCTTTATACTAAACTATAGTGCAAAAATGGTCCCTTTGGCCAACTGGTGGTGGTTTTGCAAATTAGTCTCATGTGTAAGAGTTCACAGTGTTAATGGTGGAGGAACTGTTAGGATATAATATGCGGTAAAGAGGATCATTTTGGTTGAGTACCTACATTATTGTTTTGTTTATTCAGTTGCCATGACAATTAGGTTTGCGCATAATTGCGCGAAATTGCGATGCTACTGCCCGGATTAGGCAAAACTGTCTGATTCCATTCAGTGCAAGTCATATTATTTATTTATATATTATCTATTATAATCTATTGTGCCCAAAACACCTACAGCACAATAGATTACAAACCTAGTTGTCATGGAAACGGAAAAAACAAAACCTCGCCTGGTCAATATTTACTCGTCATCAGAATAAGGTAAATGCCCTGGCTATTGTAATCTATTGGGCTGTGGGTGTTTTGGGTTTAGTGTTAAAACTGAATGATATCAACATTGAACATTATTATATTTTTTTTATTAATTAGAAGATGAATTCCATGTAGGGATGCATGCAGTAGTCCCAACAGCATTTTCTTATTTTAAATGAAACTGTGTTTTTTTAGTTGGTAGACCTTATTGAGTTGGTCATTTAAAAGTAGATCATCACACACAAAAGTGTGGGCACCCCTGCTTTAGATTAATTCATTAAAGGTTTTTGTGTGACAGGACCGTTACATCATCGTCCTATGTCTGTCTTGTGTTTCGTTTTCTGTCTCTGTGTGAGTGCTCAGTTTCAGTTGTTATTTCTTTATTTCTTTGTCTAGTGTGGGAATATATGGCATTGCTTTGTATGGCGTTGCTACAAACTCTCTCGTCTTGTCTGTCGGTTGGCATGAGTATATATTGCCTTATTGTCTTGGCAATGTGCGCTCATGCCATTCGGGTGTTTGTGTCTTGAGAGAGCACGTGGCTTTGTTTTGTTTCTGTATTGCCATGTGTCTCTCAGTCTTGTGTCATACCCCGCCTCATTGTTTGCCTATTATTAGTTTATTAGTCACACCTGCCCTGTCTGTTAACCCTCTGGGGTCTGAGGGTGTTTTGGGCCCTGGAGAAGTTTTGACATGCCTTGACATTTGTGCTTTTTTCAGTTACTTAAAAACATATTAATGACTAAAGTCTGATAACACTGTATTCAGCACAAACTGGGCTGCAATAATATGTGAGCAACATGTGTGTACATGTTTGTATTTTTGAGAAAATAACGTTTATGCATGGATTTAGAAAAAACTAAGTAATTGAAATAAGGCCATATAACACATACTAAACATTTGTCCACAAGACTTTTGAGAACTATATGTTGTAGCCTAGAGTTTTTGCTACAAAATGATGTGAAAACTATCCTGATCAGGGAACCCGTTTGATTTCTCTCCCAATTTTAGTCTCCTTGTATGTGCTGTCCAGTGCCAGTTCATCTTGTTTCATGTTCATGTCAGTCTTGTTTCTCCCTGTTCCTGTTTGGTCCAGTCATCCTGGTTCCCTATTTGTGTGCCCCAGTCCAGATCCAGAGGAGTGCCTGCGCTGGATGGAGTTTTTCCCCTACTGGGTTTTTTTAAGATTCAGATTCAATACTTTATTGCCATACAACTCAGTACAAGTTGTTAGGGATTTGCTTCAGTGTGCTCATAACAACAAAATGCAACCAAAGACATAGAACAATTATATACACAACGATATCCCCTACGGGATGACACTTAACACAGACAGATAAAAGTAAAAGGAACACACCGCTCACCACGTACTTGGAAGACAGTCCAGGATACTATAGAGGCTGATGTCAGATAGGAGTGACAATTACTCTATAGTAGCACGCAGCGGCCACTCCGGATCCACAATGGTGCTATTTTTGTTAAAAAAGCCCGACTTTTGCAACACATGGACATCGGAGCAACCAGTGTTCGTGTCTACCATCGCCAGACACTACTCAAATATAAGACTCATGCAAAAACCAAGCTGCATGATGACCTGCAGGAGGCGCTACGCGTACTCGGCTTGCTGCGGAGACCAGGCCTCCAGCCCTCGGCGTCGCCTGATGCCGGTGGCGGGGAGAGGGCGTCGTAGCGGTGTCGCGAGCGGAAGCGGAAAGAGGGCGGGGGTCCATGCTAGGCTAAAACAAACCCTAGCCGGCCGGCTCTCCCGTCTATCCTGCTCTCAAATGTTTGCTCCTGGACAATAAACTGGACTATATCCGACTCCAGCAGGCTACGCGGCGTGAGTTTAGAGACCGCTGCGTCTTTGTTTTCACGGAGGCGTGGCTCAGCGACAGAGTTCGGATGCCGCCATTCAGCTAGGCGGGCTGCGCCTGCGTTTAGTGCCGACAGAAATACAGCTCTCTGCGGTAAGACTCGCGGTGGTGGCTTGTGTGTTTACATCAACACGGAATGGTGCAAGAACTCTATGCTAGTCTCTAGTTACTGTTCATCGCTGTTGGAGCTTGTGACTGTTAGATGCAGACCTTTTTATCTACCACGGAATTCACCACTGTTTGCATAACCGGGTTTACATTCCCCCAGCTAACGCTAAGGAAGCGCTCTGTGAACTGTATGGGGCTATGAGCTGAACTGCAGAACGCTCACCCCGGACGGACTGTTTATTGTCGCCGGAGATTTCAACCATGCAAATCTCAAGACAGTGCTCCTAAATTCCATCAGTATGTGGACTTTGCAACGAGAGGCTGAGCAGCTTGATCTTGTTTACACAAACATCCCAGGCGCGTGCGGGCGGAGCCCGCCCCCACCTCGGCTACTCAGACCACATCTCTGTTATGTTAATTCCAGCATACAGACCGCTCGTCAGACGCACAAAACCGCTTCAGAAGCAGGTGAAAACCTGGCCAGCAGGAGCCATCTCTGCTCTTCAGGACCGTTTTGAGTGTACTGACTGGCACATGTTCAAGGAGGCTGCAACATATGGCGATTCTACCAACTTGGAGGAATACACAGCATCAGTGACCAGCTACATCAGCAAGTGCATTGATGATGTCACTTTCTCAAGACCATCACCACACGCTCCAACCAGAAGCCGTGGATGACTGCGGAGGTGCGCACACTGCTGAGGTCCGAGACTCCGCCTTCAGAGCAGGCGATAAGGCAGCCCTAAGAACAGCTAGGGCCAAACTGTCACGGGCAATCAGAGAGGCAAAGCGCGCTACGCCCAGAGAATCCACAGTCACTTCCAGGATAGCGGTGACACACGGCGCATGTGGCAGGGCATCCAGGCCATCACCAACTACAGGACAACATCAGTTGCCTGTGACAAAGATGCCTCCCTTCCAGATGCGCTGAGCGACTTCTACGCTCGGTTTGAAGTGCAGAACGGCGTGATGGCGAGGAAGTCCACCCCTCCTCCCAGCGACCAGGTGCTCTGTCTTACCACGGCAGATGTGAGGAAAACTCTACGTAGAGTCAACCCACGGAAGGCTGCTGGACCAGACAACATTCCTGGCAGAGTGCTCAGAGGATGTGCAGACCAGCTAGCAGATGTTCTTACCGACATCTTCAACATCTCTCTGAGCAGCGCCGTCGTTCCAACGTGCTTCAAGGCCACCACCATCATCCCCATGCCAAAGAAGTCTTCAGTGTCCTGCCTCAACGACTACCGTCCCGTCGCACTTACACCCATCATCATGAAGTGCTTCGAGAGGCTCGTCATGAGGCAGATTAAGACCCAGCTGCCCCCCTCACTAGACCCACTGCAGTTTGCGTATCGTTCAAACCGTTCAATCACCACAACCCTCCATCTGGCCCTCACCCACCTAGACAATAAGGACTCATACGTTCGAATGCTGTTCATAGATTTCAGCTCAGCATTCAACACAATCATTCCCCAGCACCTGATTGGAAAGCTGAACCTGCTGGGCCTGGACACCTCCCTCTGCAACTGGATCCTGGACTTCCTGACTGGGAGACCTCAGTCAGTCCGGATCGGGAACAGCATCTCCACCACCACCACACTGAGCACTGGGGCCCCCCAGGGCTGTGTGCTCAGTCCACTGCTGTTCACTCTGCTGACTCACGACTGTGCAGCAATGCACAGCTCGAATCACATCATCAAGTTCGCCGATGACACGACCGTGGTGGGTCTCATCAGCAAGAACAACGAGTCAGCATACAGAGAGGAGGTGCAGCTGCTGACGAACTGGTGTAGAGCCAACAACCTGTCCCTGAATGTCGACAAAACAAAAGAGATGGTTGTTGACTTTAGGAGAGCACAAGGTGAACACACTCCGCTGAACATCGACGGCTCCTCTGTGGAGATCGTCAAGAGCACCAAATTTCTTGGTGTTCACCTGGCGGAGAACCTCACCTGGTCCCTCAACACCAGCTCTATCACCAAGAAAGCCCAGCAGCGTCTCTACTTTCTTCGAAGGCTGAGGAAAGCACATCTCCCAACCGCCATCCTCACTACATTCTATAGAGGGACTATTGAGAGCATCCTGAGCAGCTGCATCACTGCCTGGTTTGGGACTTGCACCGTTTCGGACCGCAAAGCCCTGCAGAGGATAGTGAGGACAGCTGAGAAGATCACTGGGGTCTCTCTTCCCTCCATCAAAGACATTTACAAAAAACACTGTATCCATAAAGCAACCAGCATTGTGGACTGACCCCACACACCCCTCACACAAACTCTTTACCCTCCTCCCGTCTGGCAAGAGGTACCGAAGCATTCGGGCCCTCACGGCCAGACTGTGTAACAGCTTCTTCCCCAAGCCATCAGACTTCTCAATACTCAGAGACTGGTTTGACACACACGTGTCCTGAGTTACACTTTAATAACTGTCACTTTATAACTGTCTGCTACCTCAATAACTGCTATGTGCATAGAACATTATCTCATAGTATGTTATGTTTACATTTTAGAAACTGTCATCATTTTGCACTACTGAGTACTGGTCGGCGCTGCACTGTCTATTGTCCTGTTCATTGTCAGTAATTTGTTGTACTGTCCTGTACTTTTTGCACATGTTTGCAGTGCACTTTATATAGGTATATATAGGTAGTTTATATAGGTATTTTATTTCGTTGTGTTGTCTCATGTGGTCCTATGTTGGTCCTTTGTTGTTTTTATGTAGCACCATGGTCCTGGAGGAACGTTGTCTCGTTTTGCTGTGTACTGTACTAACTGTATATGGTTGAAACGACAATAAAAACCACTTGACTTGACTTGACTTGAATTACATATGAAAACAGAATTACATTTATGTTCATTGGATTAATAAATCTGTTGAGTTTATCACTCTGCGTTTGGGTCCTGCCTCTGCCAAATCTCTGACACTTTTATCTAAAGCAGCATACAATATGAGGAAGAATACAACATACACAATTTATCTTAAGGCGACAGTAATACAAAAATTGCCGCATTGCAAAGTTTCAATTGCATTAGAAAAGCACTAGCAAAGACAGATACTAGAGTGTAACAAATTTTTGTATTTATTATTATTATTATATGGTCAAGTGAAAACAAGTTGTGTTGTGATGATTTAACTGCCAAAACCATAAAAGTGCATTCATCAATTTTTGATTTGAATGCTGAATTTAGTCAGTTTTCTGTCAGTTTCAATTTACAAGACCAGGATGAGAACATGATCTTGTAGCCTAGAATAAAATTTTTTCTTCCTTTCATTCTAATTGACCTTTTTGCCTATGTATTTAGTTTCAGCTGCTTTCCACTCCCAATTCATCTACAAACGAATAGCAAAAAACAAAAATTTCATCCAAACAGAATTTATTCCTCGATGCTTACAAGCAATAATGTGACAACTGTTTCACAAATCACATGTCCAAAGCGAGCTCCTTAGCTGAAGCAGTGCGTGAGTCCGAGCTCCACCCCATCAGGCCTTCAGAATTCCACAGAATCCCTCAACACTGCAGTGAATAGGCAATCTATAGTCAGACTGTCAGATTCATTAGCCAATCAGATTGATTTATTTGTTCTTGGTGGGTGTGGTCTGTAGGATATGTCCCAGTCCAGGCCTCCTAGCTGGCCTTGAGTGACGCAATCATGCTTTAAGTGATGTTTGTAATTTGAAAGTGAAGCTAATGAGTCGGCTGTCATCACTGCTGGAATCGCCATTGAGAAAGAGATCCATATGGATTTAGAAACCTGACATGTTCTGCATGATCGTGATTAATTATACAGGAAATGAGGGCTGATTTTCACTTCAAGTAAATTGGTAAGTGCTTTTTGCATCAGGAGTTTTCTAAGTGTAAATTAGTCTGCTTGAGCATTCAGTGTCAGATCAAGTTTTTAGAAGTAAACATGTACCCTGACGAAACAAAAGTTATTGCAAATGTATAAACATTTTAAACTCAAATATTATTAGAGAAATTTTTCTTGGAATTAGACCTCCTTGGTTCTGCTTTTGTGCGTGGACATGTTTTTAAAATGTCAATTGGTATTATTAGTTGACTGACACATAATGTATGATGGTCATAGGGTGTCTTATTAATTGTGAAACTGTGTTTTCTTAATGGCATGAATCGCACTGAAGGCCTAGACTTATTATGCACAGGCCACCACTGGTATTAACCATAGTAACCATGATTTTCTTTCTTTTTGGCAGTAACTAAGGTTTTGATACAATAAACCATTACTGTAGTATCCATAGGGTAACTTGGTTTTAGTAATAGTAATGGTTAATTTTGTGGTTTTATATGTGGCTTATACTACCAAATTTTTAAAGGGTAAACAAAGCAACCTAATTATTTTCTGTTCAGGCCCATACATATATAACAAATTTAAGTATTAAATATACAACAACATTACAGAATGAACAGCAGCAGACAGACATGTCTACAGACCCACAGAAGTGTTACCTGTACACTCGGAACAAGACAGAAGAATTAACACCTGAAAGGAAGCTATAAATACTACAGTACGTGATGTGACATTTTATGTGAAATGTCTCGGTTACTGTCGTAACCTCTGTTCCCTGATGGAGGGAACGAGATGTTGTGTTGATGTAGTGACACTAGGGGTCGCCCTTGGGAGCCCAACACACCTCTGATATTTAAGAAAAGGCCAATGAGAATTGGCGAGTGGAATTTGCATGCCACTCCCCCGGACATAAGGGTATTAAAAGGAGCTGGAATGCAAGCACTCATTCAGGTTTTGTACTGAGTAGCCGAGACAAGGTCCTGGCAATTTCAGCGGGTAGTTCAGTGTTATGGTAGGAGGGACGCAATGTCTTGTTCCCTCCATCAAAGAACAGAGGTTACGACAGTTACAGAGATGTTCCCCTTCTCTCACTCACTTGATGTTGTGTCGATGTAGTGGCACTAGGGGTCCCTATACAAAATGCCCAGACTAACTGAACTGTTACGTAGCCAGCGACTAGGCTGCACGTAACCTCCCCCCAAGGAAGGCGCAGTTTACCAACGGGTAAAACTTATAATATGCCATAGAGATGACGTCAATGACCCAGTGGGCTTTCCTCTGTTTGGTGACAGCACTCCTTTTCCGCAGTCCACCAATGCAGACAAAGAGCTGCTCAGAGCGTGCGAACTCTACATGCAATCCAAGTATAGCACGCACCGGACACGGCAACTCCAAGGCAGGGTCTGCCTCCTCCTGGGGTAGTGTTTGCAGGTTTACCACATGATTCCTAAATGGGGTCGTGGGAACCATGGTCACACAGCATGGTCGAGGTGGTCAGGATCACAAGAGAATAACCCGGACCAAACTCCAGGCATGTTTCACTGACAGAGAATGCCTGCAGGTCCCCTCCCCTCTTAATGGAAGTGAGCGCTGTCAGGAGGGCAGTCTTCAAAGAGAGTGCCTTAAGCTCAGCTGACTCTAGAGGCTCAAATGGAGCTCCCCATAGGCCCCAAAGGACCTCAGAGAGGTCCCACGAGTGGATGAGGCGTGATCGGGGGTTAACTTACGCCTCTCAGGAACCTATCAGGAACCTGACGACCAAGTCGTGCTTCCATAATACTTACCATCTACTGCATTGTGATGTGCCGAGGTAGCGGCAACATAACCACGACATGCCTGGAGATTTGCTCTAGGGGAAATCCAGCCCGTAGAAATGCTAGGTCGGTCCTGAACAGACTGCGACTGACCTGCATGACGAGCATGCGGTGTGCGCCGTGGTGTCATGCCCATCTCGCGTCTGAAGCAAGTGCCGAAGCGGTCTCATATGCATCAACCCGAGCGGCATGACTGCAGCTGAGGATGCCATATGGTAATGTGGTAAATGGTCTACACTTATATAGCGCCTTTTTAACCTTAGCGGTATTCAAAGTGCTTTACACTGCATCTCATTCACCCATTCACACACATATTCACGAGCAGCTTGATCTTTTCCCAGTTGACCCAAAGCCCCAGTCGGCTGAGGTGCCTGAGCATCAGGTTCCTGCATGCACACAACAAGTCTCACGAGTGAGCTAGGATCAGCCAGTCATCAAGATAGATGAGAATGCAGATGCCCACTTCCCTTAACGGGGCTAGGGCTGCCTCTGCAACCTCTGTAAAGGAACGAGGTGACCAGGACAGACAACTGGTATGCCAAGCTCTCGAAAGCAAACCACAGGAAGGGTCTGTGTCGAGGTAAAAGACATGGACGTACGCATCCTTCAGGTATACCGCCACGAGCCAATCTTGATGCCGGATGCTCGCTAAAATGCATTTTTTGCATCAGCATCTTGAACTGGAGTCTTTGCAAGGCCCGGTTCATAACTCGCAGGTCCAAGATTGGCTGCAACTCACCGCCTTTTTTGGGTACGATGAAGTAGGGGTTGTAAAACCCCTTCATCTCTTGCTGAAGGAATAGGCTCTATCACATACTTCTGTATTAGGGAGACGATTTCCGCACACAAGGCATCAGTGTTCTCGTCTTTCACCAAAGTGATGTGGATGCCATTGAACTTGGGGGGGCCTGGTGAACTGAATCACATAGCCGAGTCGGATGGTCCTGATCAGCCACCGCGACGGGTTGGGGAGCACGAGCCATGCCCCCAAGCTCCGCGTTTGGGGGACCAAGGGGACAATAGCGTCGGATGTACCGGCGGTTGGGGCCTAGCAACGGGGCGGAGCCTGAGGTGCCATTCGTGGCCGTGCCAGGTCCAGGGACATCAAAGCACTTACCTCCCTCATTTGCCACCCCCTGAGCAGTCTGGGATGGGAGAAGGAAAATCGTCCTCATGATCCGTGGAGACCCTCACATGGGAGGTAGAATTTGACCACAGCTGGGCGCGTGGGGGCAGGAGGCCCACCTCCAGGACGCCGAACCTGCCGAAATGAAATGGTGACTGCTAGTCGTAATAAAGACGGCCGTGACCACCAACTATATGACCAGGAAGTGGGGAAACAAGGATTCAAGGATTCTTACCAGCTCCCATAATGCATGTTCCCGAATTCCTGGGTTGTTTGAAGCCTCTCTCGGGTTCTTGGCGGCCGGCCGTGAGATGGGTGGCATCAGTTTCCTTTGTTTTTCCGCAGGGGGATGCCCTTGGTGACGAGCAGACAAGTTGTGAGGTCTTGAGCTGCACTGGGGAAGGATGTGTTGGATAGCCACCATCTGCTTCCTCACCGTCGTCAACTGCCAGGCAAAGTCTCTGATGGTGTCACCTTGGCGAACCTGCAGAAGAGCCATGGCATGCAGGGTGGAGGCGGCCTTCCAGCAACACCGCAGGCCTAAGCCTGCGTAGGCATTAGCCTCAGGCCACCGTAGACCTACGGGCACAAGTGCACTGCAACCGCCTGACCCACCTGAGGATTCGCCGAGTACCCCCTGGCCGCCCCACTGTCGAGGGTAGTGAGAGCGGAGGAGCCTGTCTGCCATGATCGCGTAAGCTCCTCATGCACCTCCGGGAAGAAAGGAACGGGGATGGAGCGTGGCCGTGAGCGGTGCTTTGGCCCCAGGAACCAATCGTCGAGCCAAGAAGGTTTGGGGGAGCGGAGGATTCCACTCATCAACTTATCCTCTTCACAAACCCCAAACGAGACCGCGAACTCACCCGGAGATGGGCCTGCAGTCTCATCCCAGAACTCGACTGGGGCATACTAGCATGCTGGGGAATGGGAGGTCCGTGGGGGTTTTCCTGACCATTGAGGTCCCCCAAATTGCCCCCAGTGCTAATACCCGTAGGTAGAAGGACCGAGGGGGGAATCTGCTGGAGTGTCTTTCCCTCTGACAAAAGTAAGCCGCGACCACAACGTAGCCATGGTCATGTTCTCACAATGAGCGATCGTGGCCATAAGAAGCGGAGAGATAGTGACCGCAACCAGGAATAATACACAAATGAAAAGACATCTGGAAAAACACGCTTTCATAGGTGCCACTCTTTTAGAAAGAAATAGATTCTTCTTAAATTAAGTAAATATGCTCTTTTGCTGCTGAAGAGCCCAGGGGCCTTCTCTGCACAACGCCAGTGCAAGAAGGGTAGAACCGCTGTAATGCGCCATAAAATCCAACAGCTTCACAGAGTCTGAGAGGTGAATGGATCAGCAGAGTAATTCAGCTCACTGAACACAACCGCTCTCTCCGAAGAAGAAATCTGAATGAGTGCTTGCATTCTAGCTCCTTTTATACCCGTATGTCCAGGGGAGTGGCATGCGAATTCCACTCACCAACTCTCATTGGCCTTTTCGCAAAGATCAGAGGTGTGTGGGTCTCCCAAGGGTGACCAATAGTGTCACAACATCAACACAACGTTGAGTAGGTGACAGAAGGGTAACACTGCACACTGAATTTCAGTGAATGCCATCTGGATTCAATTTCAAAACTTGAGCTGCCAATTACACTACTAAAATTGTCAATTTATACATACAGAGAAGTTAAAAATACATGCAGCTCGATGTGCATTGTTAGGAGAAGAAACCTGAAAGTTACATTTTGATGGCAGACAACCCTTTTGGATTTGCAAATACTTTTAGAAAGTTTACATGTGACATGCTTTATTCTATCTATTACTATTTCAAATAGCATTTTGCTAATTATTTTAGAATTATAGTGAAGGTAAAAAGGTAATTAAAATGTTGAAAATGCATTTACAAAATATATTTTCTCTTATACACCGATTTAAAAACTAGAGATGCTGATGGTCTTGTTGTTGTACATCTGGGCCGTCCACTTCCCTCTCTGTCTTGGTCAAATCCAGTTCACTTTTTCTTTTAAATTGGTAGTGGATGGAATAGTCTTTATCTCTCAAAATAACAATAGACTGATACATTTCTACAGAGATTTGTTTCTTTTTGGCCATTTTAAAACCAAATTAAAATGGCCAAAGCAAGTTTATTAATCTTACACTGGACTGTCATAAATTATATTCTCTCTTAACAACACACTGGCAACTGACTATCAACCGACAGCCTGAATGTCAATACAGTACAATACAACCTACTGTTTATTTATATCCACTTTATGAAAAAATGTATTGTGTGTGTAATCTATATTATGTGTATTGTATACTGAATATTGTGTTGTGTGTAATATGTGTATATTAGATATGTAAATTGTGTTGTGTAAATCAGATCAGTTTATTGTAAATTGGTGTATGTTTCATCACTGTAATGACAGCTATGTTGCTCAGAACTGCACACAAGACTTTCAACCACTGTTACACTTGTGTATATGGTTGAGTGACAATGAAAGTGATTTGATTTGATTGATTTATTTGAGGTAGTGTTCTCGATCGATTTAATGAATCCGAGGTGAAAAGAAGCATCAATATCGTTCAGTCAATTTGAACGTTAGTGTATGTACTTTCAAAAAATGATTTGTTACAAAGGTGATTAAAAATAGTAAAACTTTTTCCTGTTTACATTGATATAGAAGAAACATTTCACTGAAAGATTTGTTTGCCCCAGGCATCACACACAAAAGCTGGCTGAGACGAGAAACATGCAAACCACAGACATGCTTTGCAAAACTCCACAGATACAACAAACTCGTAGCGTGATCACAAGAGAGCATCACCTGACGCAAAGACTGACAGAACGAAAAACACATCTGCTACTGTGCCAGACTTTAAACAGCATTGGTTTGCGTGATTTCACAGTTAATGGGAGTTTAAAAATGAATTATGGCAGTCAATTTGATGAAGGCGTTATTGAAAGATGTGTGGTGGGAGTACAGAACATCAGGGAGTGATACATTTTGTGAAAAGGAAAAGTCATGTTTAAAAAGCTCCCTGAGAAGGATGAAAAGACTCTCTCTGTAATTTACGGTCCACAACTTTTTTGCCAGGAATTTCTAAAGGTTGATCCAGTTGGATTGTACAAATGTCACCAGTGAGAGGAGCTCATTATGTGCTTCACAGCTGGAAGAGACGCCACAAACTTTCTGGAAGTTTTTGTCTTAAAACTTTCTTTTTTCCATCTGTTTCTTATGCTTCAGTTAATTGTGTTAAAAAGGAAAGGTGTGCTATGTATCGACATGTTTGGCATCGTTTAAATAAGTTTGTGCATGTTCAAACAAGTACATTCTCCTCTTGAAATGAGTGCTGTGACCCTTTAATAGAAACGTCAATATATCTGTTAACATTTATCATTATAATACGTCTTTTATAATGAGGGGTAAATAAAGTACTGTCTGAATTATAGTAAAGTGAAGAAAACATGTCCAGGTCACATTTCACCCCAAAATCAAAATTAGATTTTGCGTTACAAAATTAAGACTATTTTTTGAGGTCCAAGATTTTGTGAATTGTGACATTATTTTCATGACAATTAAGCACAATTTATTGTTGTAAATTCATCTGGACATTTGACTTTATAGTTAGTTTGTATTTACCATTATTCTAAATGATGACTCTCATTATTGTACCACGACTGTCATGTCAAAAGCAAAGATGGCGTGGCACTATTGAAGATTTTTTGGTTTACAATTAACAAAATTTAATTATTGGGTGAGTACATAAAAAAACCCTGTCCTTGCCTTACCCTGATTCACTACGGTAAGCCAACAAAAATTATTTGTATTTTGATCATTCTGGGTTGTATTTAGGACAAAATACGTCTTTTCGTATTTTACATTTGACATTTATGTCATGTCTGGAAGTCCAGAAAATATGTACCGGCTGTTGCGTGTTCCGACTTGGAGAAACTCATATCAGCCATATCACGAGTTTCACTTCTTAAAATTAGAAGTGTAGTAGGATACAAAAATAAATAGAAGCTTAAACACTTGACTAATCATATTTAAATATACTGGTAACTGGTGGATGTTTGTTCTCTATGTAATCACTTTGAGTGAAGTGTCAGAAAAGCACTACGTTTAAAATTGTAAATACGAGTGTTTTTTACCTAAATGTTAAACAAATAACACAATATCTACATGGAAATAGCACATTATGACTCTGGCTCTGCAGGTGAAAGACATGATCACAGGCAAAGCAAAGAATCTCACGTAAAAGTTCTGTAGCGCAGCTTTAATCATTTAATAAAATTTATTTTAAAAATAGATATCTACAGTAAACCTAGTTTAGACTACAGTACTTTTTTAGTCAGTTCGTTTTGCCACTAGTCAATGCGCTGAATCCAAACAGAGTACATTCACATGATTTCACTTGCATGCTTTGTGTTTACGTGCAAATACATTCTCAGATATATGCAAATACAGTGAATCCGGAAAGTATTCACAGCACTTCACTTTTTCCAAATGTTTTTATTTTACAGCCTTATTCCAAAATGGATTAAATTCATTATTTTCCTCAAAATTCTACAAACAATACCCCATAATGACAACGTGAAAGAAGTTTGTTTGAAATCTTTGCAAATTCATAAAATTCACAAATTCATTAAAAAAAAATAATACATTAAAAAAAAAAAATCACATGTACATACAGTAAATGTTCACAGCCTTTGCCATGACCTTCAAAATTGAGCTCAGGTGCTTCCTGTTTCCACTGATCATCCTTGAGATGTTTCTACAACTTGATTGGAGTCCACCTGTGGTAAATTCAGTTGATTGGACATGATTTGAAAATGCACACACCTGTCTATATAAGGTCTCATAGTTAACAGTCCATGTGAGAGCACAAACCAAGCCATGAAGTCCAAAGAATTGTCTGTAGACCTCCGAGACAGGATTGTATCGAGGCACAGATCTGGGGAAGGGTACAGAAAATGTATTCAGCATTGAAGGTCCCAATGAGCACAGTGGCCTCCATCCGTAAATGGAAAAAGTTTGGAACCACCAGGACTCTTCCTAGAGCTGGCCGCCCGACCAAACTGAGCAATCGGGGAGAAGGACCTTAGTCAGGGAGGTGACCAAGAACCCGATGGTCACTCTGACAGAGCTCCAGCGTTTCTCTGTGGAGAGAGGAGAACCTTCCAGAAGAACAACCATTTCTGCAGCACTCCACCAATCAGGCCTGTATGGTAGAGTGGCCAGACGGAAGCCACTCCTCAGTAAAAGGCACATGACAGCCATCCTGGAGTTTGCCAACTGGCACCTGAAGGACTCTCAGCCCATGAGAAACAAAATTCTTTGGTCTGATGAAAAAAAGATTGAACACTTTGGCCTGAATGTTAAGCGTCATGTCTGGAGGAAACTAGGGACCGCTCATCACCTGGTCAATACCATCCCTACAGTGAAGCATGGTGGTGGCAGCATCATGCTGTGGGGATGTTTTTCAACAGCAGGAACTGGGAGACTAGTCCGGAACAAGGGAAAGATGAATGCAGCAATGTACAGAGACATCCTTGATAAAAACCTTCTCCAGAGCGCTCTAGACCTCAGACTGGGGCGAAGGTTCAACTTCCAACAGGACAATGACCCTAAGCACACAGTCAAGATAACAAAGGAACGGCTACGGGACAACTCTGTGAATGTCCTTGAGTGGCCCAGCCAGAGCCCAGACTTGAAGCTGATTGAACATCTCTGGAGAGATCTGAAAATGGCTGTGCACTGATGCTCCTCATCCAACCTGATGGAGCTTGAGAGGTCCTGCAAGAAGAATGGGAGAAACTGCCCAAAAATAGGTGTGCCAAGCTTGAAGCATCATACAAAAAAGACTTGAGGCTGTAATTGGTGCCAAAGATGCTTCAACAAAGTATTGAGCAAAGGCTGTGAATATTTATGCACATGTGATTTTAATTTTTTTTATTTTTTTAATAAATTTGCAAAGATTTCAAACAAACTACTTTCACGTTGTCATTATGGGGTATTGTTTGTAGAATTTTGAGTAAAATAATAAATGTAATACATTTTGGAATAAGGCTGTAACATAACAAAATGTGGAAAAAGTGAAACGCTGTGAATACTTTCCGGATGCACTGTATATTTGAAATTATGCTAGTGTAAATAAAGTGAACACAGAGTGCTTTGCGTTTGTATGAGGAACCACATGTTGTTCATTTGCACTTGCAAGCCAAAGAACTTGTGACATGCCCTGAACCAATCAAGAAACTATATGGACATGACTGTTTTTGAACTATATTTGAATTTGTGCCTCCTAGTAATGACTAGTCTGGAAATAGCTTGAAATCACATCAAATTATGTTTACCTTCCGGTCTCACTGTCAGTGCTGAGCTCTGTCCTCTTCATGTTGATGGGCCGTGCGGGAGGACGAGTTCTAATCTCTGCTACAAGACGCACACTGTGACCAGCGCTCGTCTCATTTACAGCAACACATCTGTCTTGTTCTGCCCAATTTACACCATTTCAATGAGAGCCCAGCTCTGGTATTCATCAATATGTTTTTCGAGGCGTCTATGGACCGAGATTTGTTTTCTTTGGCTCCTTTGCCTTTCCAATGTAATAAATCAATCACAACACAAAGTCAGTTACGCATCTGCACACAATATATGAGACACACCATAGGTTTGACAAGAACGTCCAGTGGCTTGAAAAATGACAACAGACATATAAACAGCTTGTGTGCATTGGTAATTATGGTGAAATGTGATTGGTTAGTGTCCAGATGGCTTTATGTGATATTTGTTTCCCAAAATGTTCATATTACACACACCTTCACTGAACAGACACACCTGATTGAAACGATTGACTCAGAATTGGCACAATGTTATGGTTCAATTTGCATAGACAATAAATACAAAAAGAATCAAACGCTTTAAAATTAACGATGTAAGGATATGTATGATATAATGTTTCAATATTGCAGAATAAACCTAGAGAACTTATGTGTAAATGATTATATTTTACTTCTATATTTTTGGAAGTATGTGATCTGCACATGACCTGTCAGGATCCTGCCTTCGGTATGGTTTCTTGTTTATTCTTTTTTGTCTGGGTCCTGGCACATATGTTCTGTTGTTTCCTCTCTGTCATTATGTCTGTTATGTTGTCTCTACATGTGCCCCGCCCCCTCGTTTCTCTTATCCTCTGTTCATTTCTCCACCTGCCCTTCTCATTTGCCCTCTTGATTTCTGCCCCTTTATATTCCCTTTGTTTACTCTGTCGGTGTTGGATCATTGCTCTTGTGTCCTAGACTCCTCGTGTTCCTGGCTTGGTCAGTTGTGTGTTTACAGTCAGTCTTGTTTTCTGTTTGTTTTTCTAGTTTGTAGTTCTCTGACTAGTTTTCTGTTACAGTTTTACATCTCATGGGTTGTTTTGTATTTTGAGTATGTTTACCCCTTAAATAAAGCTTTTAGTTTGAATTTAGTGTGTGTTTGGTTCTCCTTGTTTAAACCTTACATGACTGTGGTAAATTAACATCATGACAACACTGTTTGGCTGATGGCACCAGAGCACAAATCCTTTATCAGAGATTATCCTGAGCTGCAGTGACTTTTGAAGTGAGGCAGATTGCCATATCAGGGTTCAGCTTTATCAATTTATTTATTCATTTTTTTAATTACATTTAAATTCCATTTGATATTTACATAGCATTCAGGTTAAACCCTTTTACAGAAATGTTATATATCACAATATTTACATAAAAAGTAGGCCTATTCACCTTTTTCTTGAATCCAGAAGCACTGCACGGTTCGTCTGATTTCAATTTCCGGTCTCCAGTGTTTTTACCTGCATCAGTGTTTATTCTTAGCGGGTTAAGGATTGCATTTGTAGAAGTTGTCAAAAAACATGTGACTCTATAGTGCCGAAATAGTCGAGATGACACTTTTGAGATTTTTGTTTTTTTTACAGTGCCTCACTTGAGGATGTACATGACATGAAGTGATGGTCCGAGGTTTGTTACGATGATATCATTAACTAATTTGAGTTGTTATGACAGCCAACAACAGCACAAATTAAGCATGGAATACTTTTTTACTCAAAATAACACTTAAATGGTTTAAGGGTTTCTAGATCACTCCTTTCAGTCAGCATTACATTGTGTCTCGAGACCAGAAACTGAAAACGGGCAATTAGAATCATCATGGCGCTGCCCAGTTGGTTGCTCAGGAAAACTGTGGCCTAACCGGTTTCATGTGATGTCACTGTGTGACCGCACCGCCATGTTTGTGACCAAAATGTCATATTCCTTCAAAAGCTGGCTTAAATTTTGTATCTATTTCTAAATCAGGAAATGTTGATACTGTTGTTTAATTACAAGAGCCTAAATGTAATTTTTATTTCAATAATGTGTTATCTTTTAAGTGACATGTCTTAATTATTGGCTAAAACAAGCAGCAATGAAGGGGGACAGATAAAAAAAACACTTGTGGGCCTTTGTTCATTTATTTAGACAAGTCAGTTATCTGTCAATTATATTTATAACATCATCAATTCAAATTCAGTTAAACTGGAAATTTGCATAGGATGATGTTATTCATAAAACCCAGACTGTATAAAATGTGTCATAACTGTAACACATTGTAATAAATAAAAAGCACTATAATGTCAATCTATAGTACATATTTAAAGTATATAAAGTCAGTCAATAAACAACACTCAAAAGATTATGAAGCACAGACTTTATTCACAGCACCAGACTAATATGTAAAACACTAATATGCCTCGGGTGTTTTCTGTGTATTCGTCATGAGTTAAAACAGATGTTTTGTAATGTTGACCAAATCTAACACAAACAACACAAAAACATGTGTAACTTCTGAATGAGAGATATTAACTGTGACGTACCGGTAGGTGTGTGCACTCGCCGGTCACACGTCAGACTCGCTGCATACGGAGGTAAATCGTGGATAAAACATATTTAAATGTCCTCAAAATTACAATTTGGCAATATTTGTACTGACCTCAGACCTGTATACACCTTTCCTGGGACTTGGCATGAATTAAAAGCGTTTTTTGAGGGTTTTCTTGATATTGTTTTATTGGCGTTTTTCCATTCACCAACATTGTTTCCTCCCTTTGATGGTCACAAATATGACGGCTGTGGTTTTCATATATGTAACATGTATTTACCAATTATAAAAGAATTTGAATTGGCTACGTAGTCTACCTACACTCACTCTTTATTAGGAACATTGGAACATCTACTTATTCATGTGATTATATAATGAGCTACCACAGTTGAAGATCACATCGGCGCTTTATTAGGACCATAGTGTATCTAATAAAGTGCTAAGTGAGTGTATATGCCCTGAAATATGTTAACTATAGTTTTATATATATATATATATATATATATATATATATATATATATATATATATATATATATATATATATATATTAATTGCCATATATCACATTTCTGTATGGAAAGGCATATGCATTGTGAGGACCTAAAGAGCTGAAATATTCTTTAAAATATCTTAATTTGTGTTCAGCAGAAGAAAGAATGTGATGCATATTTGGGATGACATGAGGATGAGTAAATGATAAGAGAATTTTCCTTAACTACTCCTTTAAGTGTCAAGTTATTTTTATTTGTATAGCGCCTTTCACAACACACATTCGTCACAATTGAGTTGCATTATGGGATATGGAGCCTGAAGCGTACATCTGTGTTGGCTTGCTCCCTCGCTCAAAATCAAGGGGTCGAGGTTCAGTCAGCAGAAACTTCCCTTGCCGATTTTGAAAATGGTGATGGGGATTTTTTTCTTCTTCTCTGTAATGCAAATCCAGAGAGTTTAAAAGCATAAATATGAAGCTAACATTTTTGTTAAAGCGCTTAACGGAAGGATTACACGTATATTATTTGAGCTGAAAGTTGTCTAAATTGTCAACTTTCAGGTGGGACTACTTTTCTAGTTGGATGAACTTCTGGTTGTCACGTTATTAATGTAATTCCTGTCAGTGGAGTTTGCTCCATGCCAGTAGTCCCTTTTGGTATTATGTCACTCCAGTTTCATGTTAGCATGTATTATGTTTAAGTCTTTAGTCTGACCCTCTACGCAAAACTCTGTTGTGAGTTGAACAACACTTAGCGGAGTGTGCAACTGCAGAGATCTTTTATACTATGATAACAACATCTGTGCTTTTACCATAGGTGAGCTTTTGACAAATAAGTCAACTAGTGTGCTACGACAGTAAGTCACAGATTGCGAATCCCATACAAATGAATGGGAATAGCTGTAAACTGACACCTACCTGTCGCACAATTGTCCGTGACATTGCTTATAAAATAGCAATTTTACTGAAGTAAACTCAACACATAGTTCATTTCAAAAGGATTGTTTAGTGTAAAATGTGTTGAAGGTCAATAAATTAAGTGGTGAGATTCAGTGTACTGAAGCATCTCCTCCATAGACATCCATTAAAAAAAATGGCCTCTTGTCTCCTTGCAAGTTTACTGCCCACAGAATGTCTATGAGACCGCCACTTTATGCTAAACTTGCTGGCATAAAGTTGGCATAAAGCAGTTGGCATAAACAGCCTCAGCAGTCATCAGAAGTGATCCGTGGTTCAGTTCTGAACAGTTCTGGGCATAGTTCAGGTACACTGCTCTCTGAAACATAAACCAGCTACATTTGTGAAAGCACATTTTATTGCGTCTTATTTAGTCATACAGTATGTATTTATGCAAATTGCTTAGCTGTTCGGTGCAGTCAAAACTACAGACTTAAAAAAATATATATGTCACAGCTGTTGCAGAAGTGATGTCAGTTCATATGCACAACCTTTTTCAACACCGAACCATCAAAGAAAATGAACAGAAAAGTTTGTTTTTATTATCCAAGTGTTTAATGGGTGTGTCTCTGTTTAGTATCTGTAGTAGTGATAATGTGAAGCATCACTGAACCTGCCTGAATGCATTCAGTATACTGATTGTGTTTGGTTGAATTTACAGATGTGTGTAGGCATTCTCAATCCCGTACATCATCAAATCTGTTTACTAATGATTTTCTGCACAAGTATCTGGCTCCTGTTCAAATTCACCAAATGTGTAGGACAAGTAAAAGCTCATTTTTCCCACACTGAATAGGAGAATAAAAGAGAAATATATCTGCAAGCAGCGATGATGGGCCCAAGCACCATGGGTCTAGATCCACCCGTTGGCTTTCGGAAAACAATGCATGATGGACAAAGCAACAACTCAACATCAATGGACCCTAATCATACAACGAGTAATAGATATATGCCACCATTCCAGTTTGACTACAACTTCACAAAATGTTCCATCAGCAGTGTCTAAACAATTTAAGCAATTTGGGTAAATATAAGAGAACTTTTTCAAAGTCTGTTGTAAGTGCCGCACTTCCTGCTGCCAGTTGGTGGCGCTATGACCGTGACCCACAATAGCCACATCCATGTGATTAGCCCCCAAGAAAACTTTAGATTAAAAACTAAATTTTAATCTAAATCACACAATGCACGCAGAAGATATGAGACACTTGTTTGCCTATTTTTGCCATTCATTTAACGAATCACCATGGCAACACCGTTCAATATTTAAAAATCTGTTCGCAATTTAGCATCTTCGATGTCTTTGCATAATGTTGTCTATATGTGTTGACAGTCTCATGAATCGCCATTCAGAGAATCAATCAATCAAAAATCAACTTTTAATTGTCATTTAAAAAATTTCGCTAACTGATTAATAAAATGATTGTGCTAATAATTTTATAGAATTATTTATTGAAAAATATGTAGATCTAAAGATTATATTGTAATGAAGTTATTTACCATTTGTATTTATCCATAAAACAGCTTTAAATTAAATTAACAAATGTAATTCATGGCATTAGGTGTTAAGATAGATTTAAATAGATTTTAATATGAGCACAGAAGTCATTTAGGCTTGTAATTCATTATTCATATGCACAACTGTTTAAACAGACTCTAAATTAATGTAGGACATAAAATAAGTTGACTAATTATTCTATGGGCAAACATGCAGTATTCTAAAGCATAAATTAGCAGCTGGTTACCAACAAACAACTATTTCTTGTGGTTCTAACATTTGTGCCAGCTCATATCACCTCGTTATTTGCCCATTTATTGTTCACTATCACGTTAACTGTGCTCTCTTGTGTAGTTGGAGCATGCTCGTGTGTCTGTTGGTTGCCCCTCTGTAGAGGTGCCATTACCTTCCTGCTTGCGGTCACCCTTGCCAGTTCTGTGCCCAGTTCATGTGGATCTCTGTCTCTGCCTGCGTCTCGGGGACAATATCATCTGGGCTTTGCGTCCCAACACACCGGCTTCAACAAACTCTCTTTGGATTGTTCCTGACTTCCACAAAGCACACACTTATACAAACACACCCTTCACTTGCCCATTGCTTGCTGGATTTCAGCCTTCTGCAGCCGGCGCCAGGTGCACCTTATCTTGACATTGAGAACTTTGTTACTAACCCACGGAAAAGGAATGGCCACTTAATTTGTCAAGCAGTGAAAACTCACAAATCATCATTCTATACCTCTGTAATTGTGTTGATTACATTTTTAATGCAATTATATGTAAATATTTGTGAAAATAATTAATGAATATGCAGTTAGAAACCCAATTTTTTTTAAAATACACAGAAAAATGGCATACATTTAAGTGAAAGCTGTGGGTATTGAAAGAACCTTAATTATTATAATTGTCTGTCTCAAAGAATGCAATAAAACGTATCTAAGTTTAAAATAGACGTACAATAAATCTGTAAGCTAAAAACACAAATGAGGATTCAATAATTAGGCCTGTTACCATTGTCTGATATTTAACTCTGGAATATGGTCAAATACAGCAGTGACCCGTACATTTAGTCTAGGACATTTTTTTTTAAGTGCACGCATGGATGGAGAGTGCATACATATCAAATGTTATTCTGCTAATAGAATCCTGTAGGCCTTTTAACTTTGTAAGAGCTGGAATAAGCCATTTGAAGGGGAACATTAACACAAAGTTAGTTCTAAATAAAAATGAAACTCTAGGATAACTGTACTTTGGGTGGCAGTGCTGCAAAAGTCATGAAAATGTATTATTTATTACGAACACAAACTTTCCACTCCAGCAGCGGGAATTTGCACGAGAGCATCAGTGACCAAGATGGCACAGCTCATGAACACCCGTCACACAACCCTGCCATGAAACACTCGAAAGGAAACACACTGCATGCCAGTGCTATCCATTAACAATCAGCTTATGCGGTTACTCCACACCTGAGAGCGATACAAAACACACGCTCTACAGTCACACAAACAATACGGCCGAGCAGTAGAGTTGGGGTACTCGAACTTGGACTCGGACTCGAGTCCAATTTTTTATGAACTCGGACTTGTCACGCACTCAGATGAATTTGGACTCGGACTTGACACGGACTTGGACATTTTGGACTCGGGAAATATTCCGAGTACGCATCGAGTCCGCGTCATGTGTAACAATAAAACCAGCATAAAATTTTTAATTGTCTTAAAATTATTTAATGTCTCCCCGCCTGTCATTTTACTGCACCACACCGGCAGGCAGCAGTAGCATCATCTTATGCTTGCAGACAAAACACACACACCTCACACAGTGTGGATATCAATGCGTAGGACGATGTCTTCAAAGTCAGCAATAATTTGTTTTGCTTACGAAAATCATAGAGAATTTATTTGCAAGACATCCGGTAAAAAGAAGCACTCTGCGGATTGCAAATTTTGCAAAACAACTCTTTCTGATGTTTCTGGCACAACTTCAAATTTCTACCGACATGTTCAAAGAAAACATATAGAAAGGTAAGTTGCTTATTATAACTTTATACCAACTTAAATCCAAACTAGAAAAAAAAGTTCGTCGAGACAAACTTTAAGTTGGCTTGTGAAAGTTTGGACCAGAAAGTTTGAAGAAGTTTAAAGTAGTTTGAATTTTAAATTTGTTTATAGTTTAAATTAGTTTGAAGTTTAAATTAGTTTGTAGTTTAAATTAGTTTGAAGTTTAAATTAGTTTAAAGTAGTTTATAGTTTAAAGTAGTTTATAGTTTAAATTAGTTTAGTTTAAATTAGTTTAAAGTAGTTTAAAGTTTAACTTAGTTGCTAGATAGATAGATAGATAGATAGATAGACAGACAGACACTCAGATAGATAAAGAGATAGATAGATAGATATTTACCCTCAGATAGATAGATAGATAGATAGATAGATAGATAGACATTGACCCTCAGATAGATAGATAGACAACAGACAGACAGAGAGACAGATAGATAGATAGATAGATAGATAGATAGATATTGACCCTCAGATAGATAGATGGATGGATGGATGGATGGATGGATGGATTGATTGATTGATCCTTGCTACCCTGAGTCCCATGAACAAAGCCAGAAGTCTTTATGTTGTTCTGTTGCAGAGATATGTGATTTGTTACTCGGTTGCTAGGGTAACCCCATATGGTTGCTAGGCAGTTACCATAGTGATACTTATCAAGTCTTCTTGCCATCCTGATTGAAATAAATCAACCTAGACGTCTCTACGATTTTCTGTTGCAGAGATATATGATTTGTTACTCGGTTGCTAGGGTAACCCCATCTGGTTGTTAGGCAGTCACCATAGTGAAACTTATCAAGTGTTCTTGACATCCTGATTGAAATAAACCAACCCAGAAGTCTCTACGATTTTCTGGTCCAGAGATATGTGATTTGATACTCGGTTGCTAGGGTAACCCAATGTGGTTGCTAGGCAGTTACCATAGTGATACTTATCAAGTCTCCTTGACATCCTGATTGAAATAAATCAACCCAGAAGTCTCTATGATTTTCTGGTGCATAGATATTTGATTTGTTACTCGGTTGCTAGGGTAACCCCATCTGGTTGGTAGGCAGTTACCATAGTAATACTAATGAAGTGTCCTTGCCATCCTGATTGAAATAAGTCAATCCGGAAGTCTCTACGTTTTTCTGATGCATAGATATGTGATTTGTTACTCGGTTGCTAAGGTAACCCCATGTGGTTGCTAGGCAGTTACCATAGTGATACTTATCAAGTCTCCTTGCCATCCTGATTGAAATAAATCAACCCAGAAGTCTCTCTGATTTTCTGGTGCAGAGATATGTGATTTGTTACTCGGTTGCTAGGGTAACCCCATCTGGTTGTTAGGCAGTCACCATAGTGATACTTATCAAGTCTTCTTGACATCCTGATTGAAATAAACCAACCCAGAAGTCTCTACGATTTTCTGGTCCAGAGATATGTGATTTGTTACTCGGTTGCTAGGGTAACCCAATGTGGTTGCTAGGCAGTTACCATAGTGATATTTATCAAGTCTCCTTGACATCCTGATTGAAATAAATCAACCCAGAAGTCTCTACGATTATCTGGTGCAGAGATATGTGATTTGTTACTTGGTTGCTAGGGTAACCACATCTGGTTGCTAGGCAGTTACCATGGTGATACTAATGAAGTCTCTTTGCCATCCTGATTGAAATAAGTCAATCCGGAAGTCTCTACGTTTTTCTGATGCAGAGATATGTGATTTGTTACTCGGTTGCTAAGGTAACCCCATGTGGTTGCTAGGCAGTTACCATAGTGATACTTATCAAGTCTCCTTGCCATCCTGATTGAAATAAATCAACCCAGAAGTCTCTCTGATTTTCTGGTGCAGAGATATGTGATTTGTTACTCGGTTGCTAGGGTAACCCCATGTGGTTGCTAGGCAGTTACCATAGTGATACTTATCAAGTCTCCTTGCCATCCTGATTGAAATAAATGAACCCAGAAGTCTCTCTGATTTTCTGGTGCAGAGATATAGTTATTGCTAAACGGTTGCTAGAGTACTCTGTTTAGTTGCTAGGGAGTGGCTTGACAGCTGCCAATCATGAAACTCCAAAGGCTGCTTGTCAGTATGAATGATATAAACCAACTCCCATGCCTCTGTGACATTCAGAATGGAAGATATCCCTCTATGGATTTTGGTTGTTAAGGTGCTCGACAATGGTTGCTAGGGAGGGGCTAGGAAGTGTTGAGGTGATTCATGATTGGCTGTTTGCTGCCCCGAGTCAAACGAGACCACCCTTGTGTTTCTATGACACTTCTATCCGGAGATATCCCTTTGATATCTTTCATTAGAAGTCTATGGGAGTTGTTGCTAAGGTGCTTTAAATTGTTGCTAGGGCGTGGCTTGATAGCTTCACAATGATCCCGAGAGACTGATTGGTCGTCTGAGTAAAATGAGCCCGCCCCTTGTCTCTATGACACTGTGATCCAGAGCTATGTTCAATACAAAATCCCTATGCAATGAGGGAGAGAGAGAGGGAGAGATGCAGGGCTGACAGGCCCTTTTTGTCTTTGTGTGTTCCCAAATTAATGACTCTAATGAGCCGGTTCTTTTGACTCTACAGTGTGAAACATACAGTGTGACCAGTGTAGTCTGATTCCCAAATTAATGACTCTAATGAGCCGGTTCTTTTGAATCTACAGTGTGAAACATACAGTGTGACCAGTGTAGTCTGATTCCCAAATGAATGACTCTAATGATCCAGTTCTTTTGAATCTACAATGTGAAACATACAGTGTGACCAGTGTAGTCTGATTCCCAAATTAATGACTCTAATGAGCCAGTTCTTTTGAATCTACAATGTGAAACATACAGTGTGACCAGTTTAGTCTGATTCCCAAATGAATGACTCTAATGAGCCAGTTCTACAGTGTAGTGTTAAAAAAGTTTAACTTAGTTGCTAGATAGATAGATAGATAGATAGATAGATAGATAGATAGATAGATATTTACCCTTAGATATATAGAGAGATAGATATAGATAGATAGAGAGAGAGAGATAGATATTTACCCTCAGATAGATAGATAGATAGATAGATAGATAGATAGATAGATAGATAGATAGATAGACATTGACCCTCAGATAGATGCTAGCACGTTTTTAGCATGTTTTAGCGTGTGGCTAGGAAGATTTTAGGTCATTACTTTTTGGCTGCTTGATAAAAGAAATCCTCTGAGGGAGAGAGAGAGGGAGAGATGCAGGGCTGACAGGCCCTTTTTGTCTGTGTGTGTGAAAATGTCAGTTGGAATTTGAATTTCTGAACATTCCGCAATGTTAAATCAATGGGAGTTTTTTCCGAGTTTGATCATCATTTTTAGGAAAACCGTAAGTTCGATCAGTTAGAAAAGATATAGCACACTATTCGGGATTAGTCTGAAGGTCTGTGCCGAGTTTGGTGCCTGTAGCTTAAAAGCTCTAGGAGGAGTTAGTCTTGGTAATTTTAGTCTCAGAATAATAATAATAACTAGATAGGTACATTTCCTGAAGAAAATGTGAGTGGTGCTTGCCGTGGCAAAACTCGTCAAACAGCATGTTGTAACTGGAAAAGAACAAAAATTATGGTCATAAATAAACCAACCCAGAAGTCTGTACGATTTTCTGGTGCAGAAATATGTGATTTGTTACTCGGTTGCTAGGGAAAGCCCATGTGGTTGCTATGCAGTTACCAAGGTAATACAATACATGGCTCCTTTCCATCCTGAGTGAAATAAGTCAACCCGGAAGTCTGTAGTGTTTTCTGGTGCAGAGATATGTGATTTGTTACTCGGTTGCTAGGGTAACCCCATCTGGTTGCTAGGCAGTTAGCATAGTGATACTAATCAAGTGTCCTTGCCATCCTGATTGAAATAAGTCAACCCGGAAGTCTCTATGTTTTTCTGATGCAGAGATATGTGATTTGTTACTCGGTTGCTAGGGTAACCCCATCTGGTTGCTAGGCAGTTACCATAGTGATACTAATGAAGTCTCCTTGCCATCCTGATTGAAATAAGTCAACCCGAAGTCTCTATGTTTTTCTGATGCAGAGATATGTGATTTGTTACTCGGTTGCTAGGGTAACCCCATCTGGTTGCTAGGCAGTTATCATAGTGATACTAATCAAGTCTCCTTGCCATCGCTGATTGAAATAAGTCAACCCGGAAGTCTCTACGTTTTTGTGATGCAGAGATATGTGATTTGTTACTCGGTTGCTAGGGTAACCCCATCTGGTTGCTAGGCAGTTACCATAGTGATACTAATCAAGTCTCCTTGCCATCCTGATTGGAATAAGTCAACCCGGAAGTCTCTATGTTTTTCTGATGCAGAGATATGTGATTTGTTACTCGGTTGCTAGGGTAACCCCATCTGGTTGCTAGGCAGTTACCATAGTGATACTAATCAAGTCTCCTTGCCATCCTGATTGAAATAAGTCAACCCGGAAGTCTCTACGTTTTTCTGATGCAGAGATATGTGATTTGTTACTCGGTTGCTAGGGTAACCCCATCTGGTTGCTAGGCAGTTACCATAGTGATACTAATCAAGTCTCCTTGCCATCCTGATTGAAATAAATCAACCCGGAAGTCTGTACTCTTTTCTGGTGCCGAGATATGTGATTTGTTTCTCGGTTGCTAGGGTAACCACATCTGGTTGCTAGGCAGTTACCATAGTGATACTAATCAAGTCTCCTTGCCATCCTGATTGAAATAAATCAACCCAGAAGTCTCTCTGATTTTCTGGTGCAGAGATATAGTTACTGCTAAACGGTTGCTAGGGTACTCTGTTTAGTTGCTAGGGAGTGGCTTGGCAGCTGCCAATCATGAATCTCCAAAGGCTGCTTGTCAGTATGAATGATATAAACCAACTCCCATGCCTCTGTGACATTCAGAATGGAAGATATCCCTCTATGGATTTTGGTTGTTAAGGTGCTCGACAATGGTTGCTAGGGAGGGGCTAGGAAGTGTTGATTTGATGCATGATTGGCTGTTTGCTGTCCCGAGTCAAACGAGACCACCCTTGTGTTTCTATGACACTTCTATCCGGAGATATCCCTTTGATCTGTTTCAATAGAAGTCTATGGGACTTGTTGCTAAGGTGCTCTTAATGGTTGCTAGGGCGTGGCTTGATAGCTTCACAATGATCCTGAGAGACTGATTGGTCGTCTGAGTAAAATGAGCCCACCCCCTCGTCTCTATGACACTGTGATCCAGAGCTATGTTCAATACAAATCCCTATGCCTTTTCATTTCATGGGCCGTCCTACACCATTATAAGTCAATTGGGGCATTTTTGGGCAGCTCCTGCCCCCAGGGGTGCAACTTTTACCCCATATTGAGGTATGCTCTTACAGAGCCTGCCAGCCTCTTCAAATGTGGCAAATCACACGTTTCTCACGAAATCCTCGCTTGGAGCTGTGACGCGTCAAAGTTTGTGTCAATGTTAAGTCTATGGGATTTTTCGGCCGCTTTTTTGCCCCTGGGGCAAATACCGTACTCCGATCGCTTATAAAAGTCATAGCACACGTGTCCTCAATAGGCCGTTCGATTTGACACCTCATTCGTGGGTCTACGCCAAACGGTGCGGGACGAGTTAGGTGCCGAAGTTTTGTTAAGAGATATAAAAATAAAAATAAAAATAAAAATAATAAGTATGTGAGATTACAATAGTGATGCTTTGCAAGCACCACTAATAATAAGTTTAAATAGGATTTCAGTAAGTTGGCTTTCACAAGCCAACTTAACTAGAAAAAAAAGTTCGTCGAGACAAACTTTAAGTTGGCTTGTGAAAGTTTGGACCAGAAAGTTTGAAGAAGTTTAAAGTAGTTTGAAGTTTAAATTAGTTTAAATTATTTTAAAGTTTAAAGTAGTTTATAGTTTCAATTAGTTTGTAGTTTAAATTAGTTTGAAGTATAAATTAGTTTGTAGTTTAAATTAGTTTGAAGTTTAAATTAGTTTAAAGTAGTTTATAGTTTAAATTAGTTTAGTTTAAATTAGTTTAAAGTAGTTTAAAGTTTAAATTAGTTGCTAGATAGATAGATAGATAGATAGATAGATAGATAGATAGATAGACAGAAACTCAGATAGATAGAGAGATAGATAGATAGATATTTACCCTCAGATAGATAGATAGATAGATAGATAGATAGATAGATAGATAGATAGATAGATAGATAGATAGATAGATATTGACCCTCAGATAGATAGATAGATGGATTGATTGATTGATTGATTGATTGATCCTTGCTACCCTGAGTCCCAAGAACAAAGCCAGAAGTCTTTATGTTGTTCTGTTGCAGAGATTTGTGATTTGTTACTCGGTTGCTAGGGTAACCCCATATGGTTGCTAGGCAGTTACCATAGTGATACTTATCAAGTCTTCTTGCCATCCTGATTGAAATAAATCAACCCAGACGTCTCTACGATTTTCTGTTGCAGAGATATGTGATTTGTTACTCGGTTGCTAGGGTAACCCCATCTGGTTGTTAGGCAGTCACCATAGTGATACTTATCAAGTGTTCTTGACATCCTTATTGAAATAAACCAACCCAGAAGTCTCTATGATTTTCTGGTGCATAGATATTTGATTTGTTACTCGGTTGCTAGGGTAACCCCATCTGGTTTCTAGGCAGTTACCATAGTGATACTAATGAAGTGTCCTTGCCATCCTGATTGAAATAAGTCAATCCGGAAGTCTCTACGTTTTTCTGATGCAGAGATATGTGATTTGTTACTCGGTTGCTAAGGTAACCCCATGTGGTTGCTAGGCAGTTACCATAGTGATACTTATCAAGTCTCCTTGCCATCCTGATTGAAATAAATCAACCCAAAAGTCTCTCTGATTTTCTGGTGCAGAGATATGTGATTTGTTACTCGGTTGCTAGGGTAACCACATCTGGTTGCTAGGCAGTTACCATAGTGATACTAATGAAGTCTCTTTGCCATCCTGATTGAAATAATTCAATCTGGAAGTCTCTACGTTTTTCTGATGCAGAGATATTTGATTTGTTACTCGGTTGCTAAGGTAACCCCATGTGGTTGCTAGGCAGTTACCATAGTGATACTTATCAAGTCTCCTTGCCATCCTGATTGAAATAAATCAACCCAGAAGTCTCTCTGATTTTCTGGTGCAGAGATATGTGATTTGTTACTCGGTTGCTAGGGTAACCCCATGTGGTTTCTAGGCAGTTACCATAGTGATACTTATCAAGTCTCCTTGCCATCCTGATTGAAATAAATGAACCCAGAAGTCTCTCTGATTTTCTGGTGCAGAGATATAGTTATTGCTAAACGGTTGCTAGGGTACTCTGTTTAGTTGCTAGGGAGTGGCTTGATAGCTGCCAATCATGAAACTCCAAAGGCTGCTTGTCAGTATGAATGATATAAACCAACTCCCATGCCTCTGTGACATTCAGAATGGAAGATATCCCTCTATGGATTTTGGTTGTTAAGGTGCTCGACAATGGTTGCTAGGGAGGGGCTAGGAAGTGTTGAGGTGATTCATGATTGGCTGTTTGCTGCCCCGAGTCAAACGAGACCACCCTTGTGTTTCTATGACACTTCTATCCGGAGATATCCCTTTGATATCTTTCATTAGAAGTCTATGGGAGTTGTTG